>NC_141876.1:300972080-301123080 GCF_056163025.1 Triticum urartu
CCGGATGGATGAGCGAAGCTCTATCTCACATATGAGCTATCACAACGCTAACTCTAACTAGGAGGAGGAGGAGGAGGTCTATTTATAGTCGTAGTGCAAATGGGGGCGAAGCGAAGGGGTACATGGACCTCATGCCCGAAACTGTGCGTAGATAGGTACAGGACGTTCGGTGGCTCACGAGCGTCCGAACGTCCGGATGTCGCTGGACTTCCGCTAATTCGGCTCAGTTGAGGTGGCACCGAATTCCAAGAGATGAACGGTCATCTGGTGGCTGGTCGTCCGCTCGCTTCAGACATCCGCCGATTTGGCTCGGGTATGGTGGTGCCGGTCGTCCGGTCCTATACGAACGTCCGCTCGCTGTAGCTTGCGTTCGCTGTGATTTGGGTAGGCTGGGGCTTCGGGTGATGTTAGACGTCCGGTCCCGACTGGTCGTCCGATGGCTGGAGCTTCTTTGGCAGCTCTATTTCTTGTCCATTATCCTTGGTGTCCTCGCCGTCTTGTCTGTTGGATGTAGCTGCTCCGTGGTCTTCCTCCAAGTACCTGATCACACATGGTGTTTCTTCTTGAGGTAGTTGCCATGTCTCGTATAGAAAGTGGTAGTTCGGAGAGGAGCGAGTTCACCTTATCTTCGATAGCCTTTGCTCGGGCCCTGGTCATTGGTCCAAGTGGTGTCGTAGGAGACGTAGGTAGGTCCATGGGGATGACCTTGGGATGCTCCACATCACATGTTTATCACGTATTTGGAGTCCCTCCCAACGTTTTCTAGGCTTCTTTTGCTTGATTTCGTCCTAAATTCGAAAATCCCCACCAAAAATAGCCCCCAATTTTTTTTTGTGATTTGTTGGTTTGATGATGTTTCTTGATTTTGATCCATGGATTCATTGTGTCTTGAGTAGATCTAGCTTCTCCCCACTTATCTCCACCTTCCATCCACAAAATCCATCAAATTTTGCCCCCAAAATCATTCAATTCCCCCCCCCCGAATCAAGTTTTGAAGTCCAAATCCCGATCTGGAATCGTCGGGCCGGACATCCGGGCCACGGGCGGACATCCAGGCCCCAAGCCGGACATCCGGCTCCTGGAGCACCAAGTCTACACAGTTCTGGACATCAGCCCCCGGATATCCGGCCCGACCCCAGATATCCAACCCCTGGGATGTCAGCCTCCCGTATTTCACCGTTTTGACCATAACTTTCGCATCCAGAGTCCAATTTTTGCGTTATTTATCTACTTGAGTAGCTATTGACATCCTCTATCCATCTAGATAGGTTTCAACACCATTTGACTCCATCAAAATTTTGGCACTTTGGCATCTTTGCCTAGGGCTCCCACCATATCGTCCGCAAAACCACCATAGCCTTCCGCAACCTAATCCATTTTGTTCCATATAGCATTTGTGGTTGCTTGAGTAGTGATTCTAGTCTCCTAAGGTGCTTCGGCTACTTAGGGACGGTTTCTTCTTCATCAACCACCACCGTAACTTTCGCATAGGCTTGCCCACCATACACTTCCGCCACCCCAACATAACAGAATTTTGTTTGTGTTGTGAGTTGTGTCTCCTAAGGTGTTTCGGCAACTTAGGGACTGTGCTTCCAACTCCAACACCGTGTATATCCATCATACCATTCAACCACCATAACCCATTTTCACTGAGTTTCCACCAATACTTTCGCAACCACCACCGCATTCCTACTACCACCATTTTGACATTTGACGTTTGAGATTTTGAGTTTGTGGGTTTTCCATTTCCTAAGGTGTTTCGGCTAATTAGGAATAGGTGGACATCGACAACACCGCCTCTCATCATCGGCATGGACGGTAACCTCAACGACACCATTGTATATTCCCTTTGCAATTGCATTGATAACCCCCAGCCCATTTTGTGTGACATGCCTATCGAGACTAGCCTTTGAGTATTGCCGGAAACGTTACTTGTGCACATTAGTGATCTACACCATCCATTGCATACATACCATACCATATTGGTATCATATCATCCCCTGTGTCACAATATCGTTCTCGTATATACACAATTGCTATCTTGGTTTGTGCATTTCGCATTGTGGCCATATCAAAAAGAAGAAGAATAAGCTTTTAAGCAAAGAAAAAGAGTGAACAAAGATCTTTAAGCAAGAGCCATAGAATCATACTACATTGCACATAAGATTGTCATATCCGATCATCTTGGATCATCTTGAGAGAAACATCGGGAACATCATATACATAGCATACTTGGGATAGAACTCGTTACATCTTGTCTCATATAGGTAGTGCACAAGTGTCGTATCCTCCTATTGAGCAACCGAGCTAGCTTCTCTCTAGAGTTGTGCAACAAGAGCATTTTCCGTGGATTCCACATTTTGAGCTCATTCCTTGGTTGCACAACTCCATTTATCTATCCGTGTGTGTGTTTCAGTGTGCCATATATTGCTATTGGTCTACTTGTTTCACTTGTGAATTTGTGAATCTCTTTCAACATTATTGACTCTTTCTAACATTTTGCATCAAATTTTCGTGCCACTATCCTCACCAAGATACTCCATAAGCTTTACTTGATAGGTGTGAGTGAACAAGTCCGGTACCAATTCCACTATTCTTTCATTTCACATTTAGTGAAATGGGATACATCCTCAACTTTGGGGAAAGGTAACTTGGTATTGTTTATCTCATTTCCAACTCACCTCTACTCGAGTCTTGTAATGGATAGGCAAAGCACACCACCTTCGGTCTATGACAACAACGACGATTTCGGTGCCATGAACAACAACTTTCATGCCAAGATGGATGCTCAAATGGAAGAGATCAAAGCCCTCATCAATGCCTACAAGCGATCTTCATCATCTTCGAGAATACGTTCAAGAGCACATGCTTCCGAGCTACCATCTCCGGCAAGGTCACATCAGCATCGACACCATCAGTGACGAGAACATGAAGGTCAAGAGCTTAACACAAACAACCGCTCAACGACTTCGCCATCTCCCTTGGCATCTTCGCCAAGCGACTTCAAGGCATATTCGCCTTCGGATATACGACATCTTCGCCTACAAGCACCCCAAGACTACGCTCAAGAGAAGCTCCCCAAGCTCAAGTCCGCGACTTCCACGATCTACTACGACCTCGACATCGACCATGAGATTCCTTTCTATGGGACTCTAGAACCCGAGGAGTATCTTGAGTGGGAGCACTTGATGGATGACTACCTCAAGCTACATCACGTTCATCCCAAAGATCAAGTGAAGTACGCCACAAGAAACTTCCACGACTACACATCGACATGGTGGCTTCGCACACCTTCGGAGACCTACAACATGAGTTGGCCCAAGATGAAGAGAGCTATGAGGCGAGAGTTCGTGACTCCAACCTACATGGAACAACTTCAACGCCAAGTGGAGAACACCATACAAGGATCCAAGTACCTCGATGAGTACTTCAAGGAGATGAAGAAAGCCTTGTGACAAGCCGGCATGGACGACCCCATTTCGATGAAGTTCCACTTCATGATGGGATTGCACAACGACATCTCCAAAACTATCTTCCTCGAGAACTACAAGTCCCTCGACGACAACTACATTGGTGCTCTCAAGGCAGAACAAGAACTTATGAAGGCTAAGGCTTCTCGACGAGCATGAGGCTAGTACCACAATGATGTCCAAGCCCGACGAGCTCCAAGACGATGCTCCCAAGTTTGACTTCACCACCATTTCCCCTTTGTGGCATTGATGATGCTGAGTCTACTTCGACTTTTTCAAGGCGGTGCGATAACAACTACAACTACGAAGCCATTGAGGACCAAGCTTTGGAGGCGAACGGCATGGTGACGAGCAAAGAGGATGCTTCCATCTTAGGAGGCGAGACTGATGATGTGCCATCTTCGGCCTTCATCCACGGCCATGGCGATGGTGACGAGATGATCGAGCAAGGGATTTTTCCTTCGGTCATGGAGGAGAGTGATGATGTGCCATCTTAGGCCTTCATCCATGGCGATGGTGATGAGACGGTTGAGTATTTCACCTCAACCACAGCGACGTATGATGACTTGAGTGACTTGTGCCACCATATTGAGAGTGAGAGTGACTTCACGATTAGCCCCATATATGATGTGTCACCCCAATTCCCATGTGAGGAGAGCCACAACCCCCACCACTTGAGTGAGATGAGTGACTCCACCATATGTGAATTTGAGTGCACCAACTTTGAGGGAGTGAGTGAACCACCACATAGAGAGAGTGTGATAGTTGATAGGGCAGGTGAGGTCACTATGATTTCTAACGACTTAACCTCTACCTCTATTGTGTCTTCTCATTTGGTGCTAGGTCCCATATATGATGACGCACCGACACACGAAGACTTCGTCCTCCCTTTGGACAAGACGATGACCATGGTGGAATATGATGCACCCCCCACATGGTTTCATCAAGATGGAGATGACCACCATTTGGTCTTTGCCACCTCACCTACACCACTTGAGTGGAATGAGAATGGTAACATAGGTGAAGGTGATGCTCTAGTCCCACTAGTGGACATTCTTGAGATTGATTACATGCATGATGTTGATCCACCTATTGCCATGCTTCATGCTAGTGCGACTTCCCCATGCAAGGATTTCTTGTGACAATTCTTTAGGTCACATCATGTTTGACAATCCGCTTGACTTGTCATATGCTATGAATGAGATCAACCATATGTCATATTTGCAATCTCTTCATAGTAACTATGCATATGACATTAAAGTAAACCAAATTTGCACATATGGCATCAATGACAAGCCCATGGTTATTGGCATTTGTTTTTCTTGTGATGATATTGATATGCTCCCTTTGCATCATTTATCTCATATGCCATGCCATGACCACCTAGCTTTGGATATGCATTGTTCTGGATGTTGTCCATTTTCTCCATATTATGTTTCCCATATTGCTCATGAGGAGACCCCCATAGTTTCCTCATACATGTTAGGAGATTTTGATCAATCCCATCCATTGCATGATCCCATTACTTGTGTGCACAATATGCTTCCCATGAATAAACATGCTATTGATGTGCCATATACTTGCATTCTCAATTTGTGTCCCCATCGTGTTATACACAATAACTATTCTTCCATGATGGATGACATGTTCTTATACCATGCATCAAATTTCTTTGAGCGATTCTTATCTTGTGTTAACTCTCACATGCACGTACACATCACGATGGATGATGTGTACATTTACCACACACACAATTTCTTTGGTTTGTGTCTCTTTCGCGTTGGTACCCATGAATACTTGTCAACCTCACAATCCCATGAGTTGACAAAACGAGCTCTAGAGAGCAACGATGACTTGGGATCCCATGGATTGGCTTTCCCACCGCTCTCTTCGCACATTTCTTCTACATGGACCTCACTTGGCTATGGGTTATTGTCCATTACATCTTCTATTCCCATCTTGCCATGTTCACTTTGCATGATATGCCTATTCCTATGCCTTTGCCATACATTTGTGACCCATGCTTTGCATTACACATGATGATTGATTCTAGTGCTTGTATGTGTATTTGCAAGCTTGGTGGAGATATTGCTTGTTATTGCCATGTTCCACCTATGACCCATTCCTATAATGATACTATGATCTTGGTTTGTGTTCGTGCTTGCGATATGTCATGTGCATTGCCTATGCCTATTATTTACTCACATGACTTGATTGCCATGATTTACTCTAGTATGTTGCATCTTCCCACTACTAGCTTGCACGACTTGCTTACTATAATTTCTTGCCTTGTTGCATCATCGATGATTCATACTTGCTCGCTTCATGCGGTTGTTGACAACCATATACATGCTTTGCATATGATTGTTATTGCTTCTTGTCATATATCTCCATATGTTGCCTCTCTCATGCTAGATGATTTGCCATGTATCCCCAGGTTTGATTTTGCACATCCCTGGTTTCGTTGCCCTCTCTGAACTATTCTTAGGCATCGGGGCCCATTTTAAATTATGGAGGAAGTCCTTTTGCCTCGTTCCCCGCCACCGGGGTGGTTCTATATTTGAAGTGGGCGGTGCTGAAGTGTGGCATATAGCCAGATCCGGATACCTCAAAGGAACACCTAAAGAGGTATACCCGCAGTGGTCTTTGGAATGGTTTTATATGGATGACGTTCCGCTACCGGATCTAGTTCGACACGGCCTCCTAGAATTTTCAAATGCTCCTTTAAAGAGGCGCCTCAACTGGCGTCCCCGAAGAACCAAGGGAGAGGATAGTGCAAAGATAAAGAGGTTGGTCAGCAAGGTCAGGTTGCTACCCCATACCGAGCTCTCGATAGTCGATGTTATGGCGATTGCAATAAAGAGGTGTGTCCAGCCTCTTCAATCCAGAGTAACCCCTTTATGGTGTTACAATAGAGAAGAAGACGCATCCTGCTACAGACGGAAGGGTCCGGATACTCCAGCCGAACTAGCCTCAATCCTTGCCGATCTGTGTAAGGGCGAGAAGGAAGAGTTTCTACGGTTAAACTATCGGGATGGTTATTCCATGTACACCCTGATTGAATGGGTAAGATTTCGATCCTCTGTATTTATTTTATTGCTTTATAGACACTAATCAAATTTTCCCTTCGTTGCCACAAACAGTCATGGAGGAAGATGACTGAGGACGTCTACTGTCCCGCTCCCCAGCCAGAGGATCATAACCGTGATAAAGATCCTGGCTTTTGTGAGGATCCGGACATATTTGTAGAGTTTGACGACGTGGTATTTTATCAAGCGAGTCTTGATGGTTCGGAGGTGGCCATTACCGCCGATTACCCCCACCTCTATCCCTTCTGCATTGTGAGTATTCGTAGGGTCCTTAAAAGGAAATCCTTATCTGCGTTTCTATATCTCGTACTGATCCACATTTTAGTAGGATCGACGCTCTACGGATCATATTCCCTCAAGGGCGGCCCCTACGCAAGGTCGTCATTCAAAGCGAAAAGGGACCGGGAGTGCTGCGGAGACCACATAGCCTTCCAAGAGGTATGTGTGCTCTAATACATGCCTAGGCATGAGTCTGGATTTGTGAAAAGTCTCCTTTCATCCTTGACATCAGGAGGAGTACGCGGCGGACGGTTGAAAAACGCCCGATTAGCCGAATGTCCGTTGATCCGGTGCCGGACTAGTCAACTAGGACGCGAGCTGATGTAACGCCAGTTCCGCCTCCTCAAGAAGATTCAGATGACGTATTCGTCATGAATTCCGAGGTGGAAAGCGTGATGAATCACTGCCGATTGAAAGAGGATATGCGTGCTCTGGCGTTTTCCGAACAAGAGCTTACCGCACTCAGTTCAGTGGATGCGTAACTCTGAGCTGCTCGAGACAGACTTGCCAGAGTCATTCAGCTATTCTCGGGAGTCATACAGGTAAAAGTTTACGCCATTTTTGATAGTCATCTACCAGTAGCCCCCGAGACTTGAAGCGGTGAGTTTGAAACCGATTTAAGGATCGCTATCATCCGCAGGTTCTCAAAGAGAAAAATACCACGCTATCCCAGGAGCCAGAAGCAAATCAGACACAGTTAAATGTTGTCACCACCGAGCTAGCGGAAATGAAAAAGGTCACAAGGAGTGTGTCCGGGAAGAATAAACCTGACGGGGGAAAAGACAAATTATTCGAAGAGATAGAGAGCTTAAAGGCTCAGTTATCAGCCGCTCAGAAGGAAAATGGGAAGCTGAAAGGCAACATGTTTGGTATATCTTTGTCTCTTATTTAGAATAATCCTAGGTGCTTATGTGAAATACCTTAATTCAAAATGTCATGACTCTATTGCCACAGGCCCGTTGACTAGTCGACCAGAGGAAGAAGTATCCGGATTTCAAGGCGACGTGTTGAAGGAAGTGTCCGTGGTAAATGCTCGGGCCGGGAAAGCCATGAAAAGTATGGTGAAGACTTTATGGCCATCTGATACCCCTCCAGAAAGTATGGAAGGTCTGCCAGACCTGTTCAAAGGTGCCTGACGCCTGTTCGAGCTATGGAGGACATCCGCCTGCCACAAAGACGCACGAGAAGCCTGGGCTATGGTGAAGACATGCTTCACTAAACTGGACCCAAATCATATGGCCCGAGTAGGACCACAGGGACCACATGGGAAAGAAATTCCAGTGAAGTTGGTTTATGACCAATTAATGATAGCTGCTAAGTACTCGCAGGAAGACTGTAAGTTAGACAGTCTTATAGATGGAGTAGATAAGGAATAGGTGTTTGTATTAGTCAACCTATACCTTTTATCCAAACATGTGAAAATTTTGTCATCGCAGGCCTCTGGCTTTTGTCCTTCGAAAAAACTGATGGAGTGTTTCCGGATACTTTTTCTTGAAATGAAAAAAGTATGTATTATATCCGGAAACCAAGCAACCCGGTTATTGTGCTCGAACAGACAAAATTTGAGTTCGGAATGTATGTTATATTACGTATGTAAGAAACATCTTCCAAGGAAAATAGATCCCTTAAGGGTTCCTTTCCTTGGGTCGGCATACTATGCGTACACGTGCCGGGGTGTGCGATCCATAATACGGGAAAACTGTCTAAAATTGTTTTAAAGTAGTTGCAATACTGCAACAATCCATTGTTTGATTGCTAACCAATTATTCCCTTAAGAACACTAGCTTTTGGCTTCACCCGTCTGAGGTACATGTCCGGATAACCCGGTTGTAACAATCATAGAGGTGCTCCCTTTATGCCCTAGCCAAACAATCGGGAACATAGGGCATAAGAACAGGAGCGAGGCAACCCAGCTTGGCAAAAACTTAAGTCATAGAGGTGCATATAATGGCAAAAAGGATGTATATCCGCAAACGACACATATATTGTGAGCTCTAGGCTTGGGATAATGATAAGCTTCTATTTACAGAAGCCCCCAGTCATGGTGGGGTGTCTTCATTTAAGGATGTATACCCCTCAAGTGTTCGGCTTATCCAAACATATCATGGAAATCGTAAAAAAACTGGAAAATGAAAAACAGATGAAGAGAAGCAATAAAAAGAGAACAAAAATAAGTATGGAAGAACTTATGCATAGAATCTTCGGAGACAAGCAGCGTTCTGATACGTCTCCAACGTATCTATAATTTTTGATTGCTCCATGCTATATTATCTACTGTTTTGGACTATATTGGGATTTATTTTCCACTTTTATATTATTTTTGGGACTAACCTATTAACCGGAGGCCCAACCCAGAATTGCTGTTTTTTTTGCCTATTTCAGTGTTTCAAAGAAACGGAATATCAAACGGAGTCCAAACGGAATGAAACCTTCGGGAACGTGATTTTCTCACCGAACGTGATCCAGGAGACTTGGACCCTACGCCAAGGCATCAGAGAGGCGGTCACGAGGGTGGGGGCGTGCCCCCCTGCCTCGTGGGCCCCTCGGAGCTCCACCTACGTACTTCTTCCTCCTATATATACCTACGTACCCCGAAACAAACAGAGACAGAGCCAAAAACATAATTCCACCGCCGCAACTTTCTGTATCCACGAGATCCCGTCTTGGGGCCTGTTCCGGAGCTCCGCCGGAGAGGGCCGTCATCACGGAGGTCTGCTACATCATCATAGCCTCTCCGATGAAGTGTGAGTAGTTTACCTCAGACCTTCAGGTCCATAGTTAGTAGCTAGACGGCTTCTTCTCTCTTTTTGGATCTCAATACAAAGTTCTCCCCCTCTCTTGTGGAGATATATTCGATGTAATCTTCTTTTTGCGGTGTGTTTGTTGAGACCGATGAATTGTGGGTTTATGATCAAGTCTATCTATGAATAATATTTGAATCTTCTCTGAATTCTTTTATGTATGATTAGTTATCTTTTTAAGTCTCTTCGAATTATCCATTTGGTTTGGCCAACTAGATTGGTAGTTCTTGCCATGGGAGAAGTTCTTAGCTTTGGGTTCGATCTTGCGGTGTCCTTTCCTAGTGACAGAAGGGGCAGCAAGGCACGTATTGCATCGTTGCCATCAAGGATAATAAGATGGGGTTTATTTCATATTGCATGAATTTATTTGTCTACATCATGTCATCTTGCTTAAAGCGTTACTCTGTTTTGAACTTAATACTCTAGATGCATGCTGGATAGCGGTCGATGAGTGGAGTAATAGTAGTAGATGCAGAATCGTTTCGGTCTACTTGTCACGGACGTGATTCCTATATACATGATCATGCCTAGATATTCTCATAACTATGCTCAATTCTTTCAATTGCTCAACAGTAATTTGTTCACCCACCGTAGAATACTTATGCTCTTGAGAGAAACCACTAGTGAAACCTATGGCCCCGGGTCTATTCTCATCATATCAATCTCCATCACTTTAATCTTGTTTTGCTTTTACTTTGCTTTTTACCTTTCACTTTGCATCTTTATACCAAAAATACCAAAAATATTATATCTATCAGATCTCACTCTCGTAAGTGACCGTGAAGGGATTGACAACCCCTAATCGCGTTGGTTGCGAGTAGCTATCGTTTTGTGCAGGTATGAGGGACTTGAGCGTGGCCTCCTACTGGATTGATACCTTGGTTCTCAAAAACTGAGGGAAATACTTACGCTACTCTGCTGCATCATCCCTTCCTCTTCGGGGAAATCCAACGCAAGCTCAAGAGGTAGCACGTTCCACAGGTTCGGCTCTAAGCGATTGTCTGATGCATTGCGAAGGTGGTAGGCTCCTACAGTGAGAACTTCATCTATAATGAAGGGACTTTCCCATTTTGATTTGAGCTTATCCTTTTTCTTCTTTGGGAGGTGTAAAATGAGCTCACCAATGGTATAAGTTTTTGCCCGCACTTCTCTGCTTTGGTATCGTCGAGCCTGTTGTCGATAGAATGCAGAACAGGCTTTTGTAACATCGCGCTCCTCCTCCAGGCCATCCAATTCGTCCCGCCGATCGAGCTCAGCCCCTCACTCTTCATACATGCACACTCGAGGTGTGTCATGAATAATGTCGCAGGCTAAGACAGCCTCTGCGCCGTACACCATGAAGAAAGGTGTGTATCCGGTCATGTGATTGGGCGTGGTCCACAGCCCCCAGAGTACGGAATCGAGTTCCTCGACCCAGTGTTTATCTGACTCCCTTACGGATCGCACCAGTCTGGGTTTGATGCCACTCATTATCATGCCAATAGCCCATTCAGCCTGACAGTTTATTTGAGGGTGATATACGGAGGCGTAGTCGAGCTTAATGCCCAGATTAGCACACCAATTTTTCAGCTCATCTGCTGTGAAGTTAGAGCCATTGTCAGTGATAATGTTGTGTGGGACACCATAAAGATTTAAAACACCGGATATAAAGTCGATCACCGACCTAGCTTCAACTGTTTTTACTGGTTTGGCCTCTATCCACTTAGTGAATTTATCCACCGTTACTAGCAGATATTTCTTATTATGGCTTCCCCCTTTAAGGGGTCCGACCATATCTAGCCCCTAGACTGCAAAAGTCCAGGTAATGGGAATTGTTCATAGGGTGGTGGGCGGCATATGACTTTGATTGGCGAACAGCTGGCACCCGACACAGCGCTATACGAGTGCTTGTGCATCTGCTAGGGCCATGGGCCAAAACAAACCTGTATAGAAGCCCTTGCTTATGAGGGCCCGGGCTGCGCCGTGATGGCCACCGAGGCCAGCGTGTATTTCGGCAAAGAGCTACCGCCCCTCCTCTTCGGAGAAACATCTTTCAAGAACTCCAGTAGTAGTTTTATTGTAGAGTTCTCCTTCATGAACTTTGTAGGCTTTCGAGCGTTGGACTATGCGGCAGGTGTCACTGTCAAAACCAGCCGTTCTTGGGTAGGGGGTCCCGAACTATGCGTTTGAGGATCGAAGATAACAGGAGACAAGGGGACACGATGTTTACCCAGGTTCGGGACCTCTTAATGGAGGTAATACCCTACTTCCTTCTTGATTAACTTTGATGAGTATAGGGGTTACAAGAGTCGATCTACCTCGAGATCGTAATGGCTAAACCCTAGATGTCTAGCCTATATGATTTGTCATAGCCTCTATCAACTAAACCCTCTGGTTTATATAGACACCGGACGGGTCTAGGGTTGTATAGAGTCGGTTTATAGAGAAAGGAAATTACATATCCGGACGTCAAGCTTGACATCCACGCAAAGGAGAGTCCCACCCGAACACGGGGGAAGGCCTTCTATCTTGTATCTTCATGGCCCATCAGTCCGGCCCATGCTACACAGCCCAGACACCCGAGGACCCCATAATCCAGGACTCCCTCAGTAGCCCCCGAACTTGCCTTTAATGACCACGTAATATTTGGCTCATGTCTTCGGCTTTGCAAGGCGGGCTCTTCATTATAATCTGGACCAATGACAATCCGGTGATAACCTTGATGTCTTTTACGATTCCCCCTATCGACACTTTGATTTTTGCATGTCGGGCGAATACAAACATCCCATGCTTTTTTGCAAATAAGTCCTTCACCATGCTTGGATGGCATCTATATAAGGAGATATGGATTTCCAAATGCCATCTCACATCGCGTAGAAGGAAAACGACCAAGTCTAGCCACAAACAAAGCCTACCCTCATGGCTAGCGCCCCAGGCTCCTCTTCGCATCCCATGGCCTTCAAGAGGGCGATTGGCAGAGTTACTCCATGCCTCATCTTCAGCTAAGCCGGCTCCAGATGCAAGGCAACCTCCCCCTCGCAGATCTAGTCTCCGTTCGAGCAGGATTATATTCAATAGGCAATGACGTGATGGCTAAGAACTTCCCCAACCCAAATAAGGAGGAGAGGGTGTGCTTCATCCCATTTTTGTTGCGGGGCCTGGGATTTCCAATCCATCACTTCCTCCGTGGGTTATTGGAATTTTACGGCATCCAACTGCACAACCTCACCCCAGGTTCGATTCTGCACATCTCAGGTTTTGTTGCCCTCTGCAAGCTGTTCCTAGGCATCGAGGCCCATTTTGGATTATGGAGGAAATTCTTTTGCCTCGTTCCCCGCCACCAAGGGGGTTCCATATTTGAACTAGGAGGTGCCAAAGTGTGGCGTATTGCCGGATCCAGATACTTTATAGGAACACCTAAAGAGGCATACCTGCAGTGGTCCTCGGAATGGTTTTATATGGACGACGTTCTGCTACCGGACCTAGTTCGGCAGGGCCTCCCAGAATTCTCCAATGCTCCTTTAAGGAAGCGCCTCAACTGGCGTACCCGCAGTCCCATGGAAGATGACAGTGCGGAGATAAAGAGGTTGGTCAGCAAGGTCAGGTTGCTAGCCCATACCGAGCTCTCTATAGTTGAAGTCATGGCCATTACAATAAAGAGGTGTGTCCAGCCTCTTCAATCCAGAGTAAATCCCTTATGGTGCTACAACGGAGAAGACGACGCGTCCCGCTATAGACGGAAAGGTCTGGATACCCCTGCCGAACTGGCCTCGATTTTAGCTGATCAGTATAAGGGTGAAAACAAAGATTTTCTCGGTTAAACTGCCGGGAGGCTTATTCCAGGTACACCCCTATTGAATGGGTAAGATCTCGATCGTTTTGTGCTTATTTCATTGCATTGCGGACACTAGTGGAATTTAATTTTTGTTGCCACCAACAGTCATGGAGGAGGATGATCGAGGACGTCCACTGTCCTACTCCCCAGCCAGAGGATCATAATCGTGATGAAGATCCTGGCTTTTGCGAGGATCTAGACATATATAAAGAATTCGATGATGGGGTATTCTATCAAGCGAGCTTTGACGGTTCGGAAGTGGATATCACCGCCGACTACCCTCGCCTTCACCCATTCTGCATCGTGAGTATCCAGAGGCTTGCTAAAAGTAGATCCTCATCTGCATCCTTACCCGTTGTACTGATCAGGATTTTAACATGACTGACATTCTAGGGACCGTATCTCCTCGAGGGAGCCCCCTACAAAAGGCCGTCGTTCAAAACAAAAAGGGACCGGGAGTACTATGGAGAACTCACAGTCTTCCAAGATGTATGTGTGCTTTAATGCATGCCTAGGCATGAGTCTGGGTTATTAAGAGTCTCCCTTTTTATCCTTGACATCAGGAGGAGTACGCGGTAGATGGTGGGAAAACGCCTGATTAGCCAAATGTCCAGTAATCCGGTGCCGGACTCGTCAACTAGGACGCGAGCCGACACCACGCCCATTCCGCCTCCTTAAGAGGATTCGGATGACGTATCAGTCACAAATTCTGTAGTGGAGAGCGTGATGAATCACCGTCGATTAAAGGAGGCTATGCGTGCTCCAGCCTTGTCCGAATAAGAATTCGCCGCACTAAGTTCGACAGATGCATATATCCGAGCCGCTCGAGATGGCCTTGCCGAAGTCATTCATGTGTTCTTGAAGAATATACAGGTAAATTTTGATGCAATTTTCATGGTCATATGCCAGTAGCTCCCGATACTTGAAATGGTGAAGCAAACCGATTTAAGGATTGATAATTTTTGTAGGTTCAGCAAGAAAAGAACACTATTCTAGCCCAGGAGCTGAACACAAAACCAGACGCAACTCAATGCGATCACCACCGAACTAGCAGAATTGAAAGAGATCGCGACAGGCATGTCTAGGGAGAAAAAACTTGAGGAGGAAAAGGACAAACAGTCCAAAGAGAAAGAGAGCTTGAAGGCTCGACTATCAGCCGCTCAGAAGGAAAATGAAAAGCTGAAGGGCGGCATGTTCGGTATGTCTTCCCCTCTTTTTCAGGACCACCATAGGTACTCATGTTTAGTCCATAATGCGGAATATCATGAAGTTTCTATGGCAGGCCTGTTAATTGGTCGGCCAGAAGAGGAAGTATCTGGGTTTCAAGGCGACGTGCTAAAGGAGTTCTCCGCCGTGCATGCTCGGGCCCAGAAAGCCATGAGGAGTATGGTGAAGGCGTTATGGCCATCTGATACCCCTCCAGAAAGTATGGAGGACCTGGCAAACCTGTTCAAAGGTGCCCAGCGCTGGTTCAAGCTATGGAAGACTTGTGCCTTCCGTGAAGGCGCACAAGAAGCCTAGGCCATGGTGAAGACACGCTTCACGAAACTGGACCCGAATCATATGGCTCGAGTAGGACCACATGGACCAGTTGGGAAGGAAATCCCTCCAAATTTGGTCTATGATCAAGTAATGATCGCTGCAAAATATTTGTAGGAAGACTGTAGATTAGACAGCCTTATAGATGGAATAGAGAAGGAATAGGTTTTTGATTTAATGTATCAATGTACATTCATGATCAACCTTTGGTTAGATCCGAACATGTGAAATTATTTTCTCATCGTAGGCTTTCGACTTTAACCTCAGGACAAAAATGGTGGAGTGTTTCCAGATACTTAGAACAAAAGGAAGTATCTTTCCGAAAACCAGGCAACCCAGTCGTTGTGCTCGAACAGACAAAAAATTCAAGTTCGGGATGTATGTTATATTACGAATGTAAGAAACATCTTCCAAGGAAAATAGTTCCGTTAAAGGTTCCTTTCCTTAGGTCGGCATATTATGATTACACGTGTCGGGGTGTGTGGTCTGTAATACGAAAAAACTATCTCGAAGTGCTTTAAAATGGTTGCAATAGTCTGTCGTTTTAGTGCCGACCAATTATTCCCTTAAGAACGCTAGCTTTCGGCTTCGCCCGTCTGAGGTACATGTCCGGATAACCCGGTTGTAACAATCGCAGAGGTGCTCCCTTTATGCCCTAGCCGAACAATCAGGAACATAGGGCATAAGCACAGGAGCGAGGCAACCCAGCTTGGCAAAAACTTAAGTCATAGAGGTGCATATAATGGCAAAAAGGATGTATATACGCAAACGACACATATATTGTGAGCTCTAGGCTTGGTATAATAATAAGCTTCTACTTACAGAAGCCCCCAGTCATGGCGGGGTGTGTACATTTAACGATGTGTACCCCTCAAGTGTTGGGCTTATCCAAACACACCATGGGAAATGTATAAAAACTAAAAAAAGGAAAACATTGAAAAGGAGACAAAAGAATGAATAAGAAGCATGGTCGTACTTATGCGTAGAATCTTCGGAGCCAGGCAGCATTCCAAGGGTTTGGCTCTAAGCGATTATCTGATGCATTGCGAAGGCGGTAGGCTCCTCCAGTGAGAACTTCATCTATAATGAAGGGACCTTATAATGGGAGGCATAAAACGAGCTCACCGACGTTATAAATCTTTGCCCGCACTTCTCTTCTTTGGTATCTTCAAGGTTGTTCTTGATAGAATGTGGAACAGGCTTTTCCGACATCGTGCTCCTCGTCCAGGCCATATAAGTCGTCCTGCTGATCGAGCTCGACCTCTCTCTCTTCATACAGGTGCACTCGAGGTGATTCATGAATAATGTCGCAGGGCAAGACAGCCTCTGCACCGTACATCATGAAGAATGGCGTGTATCCGGTTCTGCGGTTGGGCGTGGTCCGCAGTCCCCAGAGTATGGAGTGGAGTTCCTCGACCCAGTGTTTATCCGACTCCTTTAGGGATCACACTAGTCTGGGTTTGATGCCGCTCATTATGAGGCCATTATCCCGTTCGACTTGACCATTTGTTTGAGGGTGATACACGGAGGCGAAATCGAGCTTCATGCCCATGTTAGCACACAATTTTTTTTACCTCATCGGCTGTGAAGTTAGAGCCGTTGTCAGTAATAATGTTGTGCAGGACACCATAACGGTGTATGACACCGGATATAAAATCTATCACCGGTCCGACTTCAGCTGTTTTTACTGGTTTGGCCTTTATCCACTTAGTGAATTTATCCACCATGACGAGTAAATATTTCTTTTTATGGCTTCCCCCTTTAAGGTGTCCGACCATGTCTGGCCCCCAGACCGTGAAAGTCCATGTAATGGGGATTGTTCTTAGAGCAGTGGGCGGCATATGGCTTTGATTGGCAAAGAGCTGGCATCCGACACAGCGATGTGTGAATCTGCTCGGGCCATGGGCCAGAAGAAACTTGTACGAAAGTCCTTGCTTATGAGGGCCCAAGCTGCGGTGTGATGGCCGCCGAGGCCACCATGTATTTCGACCAAGACCTGCCGCCCCTCCTCTTCGGAGATACATCTTTAAATAACTCCAGTAGTGCTTTTCTTGTAGAGTTCTCCTTCATGAACTTTGTAGGCTTTAGAGCGTCGAACTAAGCGACGGGCCTTGTTCTGGTCATCAGGGATCTCCTGCCTTTTAAGGTAGGCTAAGAAGGGTCGGTCCGTGGAGCAATAACCGCCATTATTACATGGGCGGAAGGCGTTGGTTCAGTGCCTGATCCCCCGATGATATCTGAATCGTGTTCGGCATCCCGGGGCGTGATTGGCACCGGACTAGTATTTCTGCTCTCGCCCTACCATACCACGGATGGCTTGTAAAACCTTTCCAAAAAGGTGTTAGGCGGGATGGGGTCGCGTTTAGCGCCCATCCGAGCAAGGATGTCCACTTCTTGATTACTGTCTCGAGCCACATGATGAAACTCGAGCCCCTCAAACCGAGCTGATACTTTGAATATGGCATTGTGGTAGGCCGCCATCTTTGGATCTTTTGCATCAATTTCTCCATTTATCTGAGATATCGCGAGGTTCAAATCCCCACACACCTCAAGGCATTGTATGCCCATAGAAATGGCCATCCAGAGTCCATGCAGAAGTGCTTCATATTTGGCCGCGTTATTGGAGCCCGTATACATGATTTGTAATACATGACAGACTGTGTCCCCTATAGGGGATGTTAGGATGACACCAGCACCCAATCCAGCTAACATTTTGCAGCCGTCGAAGTACATCACCCAGTTGGAGTATGTGCTGTACTCTTTAGGGAGTTTGGCTTCTGTCCATTCGGTGACAAAGTCGGCCAACACCTGAGATTTAATAGCTCGGCATGGCTTGTATGTTATTTCAAATGGTAAGAGCTTGATAGCCCACTTGGCAATGCGGTCGGTGGCATCTCGATTGTTTATGATGTCGTTGAGTGGCACATCGGAAGCCACCGTGATCGAGCAGTCTTGAAAGTAGTGTCGCAGCTTTCGAGATGCCATGAAGACCACATGCGCTATCTTTTGATAGTGCGGGTATCGGGATTTACATGGTGTAAGGACTTCCGTACTGGTTTTTGGAGTGGGAATTTGTGTCCCTCTTCCTCTTGTTCGGCGACGAGGACAACGCTCACTACCTGGTGAGTTGCTGATATGTACAGTAGCATAGGTTTGCCGACGTTTGATGCGGCAAGGATTGGGTTGTTTGCTAACAGAGTTTTTATTTCTTCCAACCCGGCTGTTGCCGCATCCGTCCACTCAAAGTGGTCGGTACATCGGAGCAGGCGATAAAGCGGCAGTGCCTTTTTTCCCAATATGGAGATAAAGCAGCTCAAGGCTGCCATGCACCCAGCTAGTTTTTGGACCTGCTTTAGGTCTGTTAGCGTTGCCAATTGTGACAAGGCTCGGATTTTGGCTGGATTTGCTTCGATTCCTCTATTGGAAACAATGAACCCAAGAAGCTTTCCGGCCGGGACGCCGAAAACACATTTTTCCGGATTGAGTCGTATGTCGTATGTTCGGAGGTTGTCGAATGTAAGGTGCAAGTCATCCACCAATGATTCAACATGTTTAGTTTTGATGACTACATCATCTACATATGCCTCCACCGTATTCCAATTTGTTTTTCCAGGCTTGTTTGAATCATGCGTTGGTAGGTGGCGCCGACGTTTTTGAGTCCCAAAGGCATAGTGTTGAAGCAGAAAGGCCCATACAGAGTAATGAATGTTGTTGCGGCCTGATCGGATTCCTTCATCTTAATTTGATGGTATCCGGAGTATACGTCGAGGAAGCACAGTGAATCGTATCCTGCAGTTGCATCAATGATTTGGTCAATGCGGGGCAGTGGGAAGGGGTCCTTAGGGCAGGCCTTGTTGAGGTCTTTGAAATTGACACAAAGACGCCAGGATTTCTCCTTCTTTGGCACCATGCCCAGGTTTGCTAGCCAGTCCGGGTGTTTGATCTCTCTGATGAAGCCGGCTTCAAGTAGTTTGGCTAGCCCCTCCCCCATAGCTTGTTGCTTGGGTTTGGAAAATCGCCGCAGCGTTTGCTTGACTGGTTTAAACCCTTTTATTATATTGAGGCTATGTTCGGCCAGTCTGCGTGGGAGTCCTGGCATATCCGAAGGATGTGAGGCAAAGATGTCCCAATTTTCACGTAGAAAAGCTCTTAAAGCGGCGTCAATATTTGGACCCAGATGTGCTCCAATGGCTTCTGTTCTATTAGGATCCGTTGGGTGTACTTAAAATTTGACTATTTCGTCTGCTCGCTTAAAGGAAGTGGATTTGGGCCTCTTGTCGTCCTTATCCACTGTAGAGCGCAGAGTGGTTAGTTCATCGGCCGCAAGGGCCTCGGATAGCGCCTCGAGGGCTAGGGATGCAGTTTTGTTTTCGGCGCGGAGTGCTATATCCGGATCACTAGTGATAGTGATAACTCCATTGGGCCCTGGCATTTTGAGCTTCATGTACTCGTAATGGGGTATGGCTTGAAAGCGTACGAATGCATCTCGCCCTAACAGGGCGTGATATCCGCTATTGAAAGGCGCCACATGGAAGAGCAACTCTTCGGACCTATATTTCTCCGGCTTGCCGAATACAATGTCGAGTTTGATCTTCCCCGAGCATCGTGCTTCTCGACAAGGGATGATGCCTCGGAAAGTGGTGCCGCTTTGCTCAATGCGACTTTTGTCCATCTGTATTTTCTGGAGCGTATCTTCATAGACGAGGTTCAATCCACTGCCGCCGTCCATGAGCACTTTGGTGAGGTGAAAGCCATCCATGTAACATCCCAATTTTCAATTTGGATGTTATACATAGGTCATCATATGCATATCATATTTTATTTGCATATTTGATTGTGATCCTAGAAATCATAAGCAACTCAAGGACCCAAGGAGAGAGTTGGGGATTTCATAAATTTTCATATTTGAATTTTTCTCAAATTTGAAAATAGGATCCATTTGGTATTAATATTTTTCTCTCCAATTATTTCCAACATCTAAATTAAAAGAGAGGAGATAATTTGACTTCTTCAAAAAGAGAGGAATATTGGAGGAGAAATTTTAAAATCAAATTTATATTTTATTTCGTTTTTATTTGATATTTTATTTGAATTATAAAAGTATGCATTTTTGAAAATTGCATTTTTAGGCCAGAAAAATGTTCACTTTCTTCTAAATAATAGGATTAGACGGTGAAAATTGTTTTTTGGCATTTTTAGAATTTTTTTTCATATTTTATTAGATTTATTCGGGCGGAATTTTTTTAAAAAACTCCTTCCAACGCGCGTCTGGGCCGAAGGCCCAGCCGAGTGGCCCAGCAGCCCCCTCGCCGCCGCCTTCCTCCCGCGCGGGGAGCAGACCCGCCGCCCGCTGCTGCCGCCTGCTTGCGCCGCCTTGCCTTGCCGCCCGCCGGTGTCTGCCGCCGCCATTTCGCCGTCGCCGTGAACCGGTACAAACCGCCCCGGTTCGCCAGTTTATTTACGGTTTATTTTTGTTCCCGGTTTAGATCAGTTTAGGGTTAGGGTTTTCTCAGTTTTTCCGAACGAATCTATTTAGCGAACGTTCTCTGTTCTGTTCATTTTAACGAACACGTTCGTTCGTTTGTCCCTGATAGCGAACGTTCGTTCGATAGCCTTTTTCTTTTATTCTATTTTCAGCCAGGGACCTATCCGCGATTATTTTTATCGTATATTAGCCCCTGATCTTCAAACCCTCACAACTTTTTGCTCGCTAATCGAAATATAGTGAAACCAACGCCAAAATCTTCGTATTGTTCCCCTCTTTCCAGTTAACCAACTTAAACATGGTTTTAACAATTTAAATTTTGGTTGCACGCAGATTTGAATTCGAACTTCTTTTGATCGTAGTTTGAGTTTCGTAGCTCCGATTTGGTTGATTCTTTTTGCAAATCAAAGCTCTTTAGTTGAAATTTCAATTTAGATCTTTTCTCTTGAGTTTTACACTTGCATATATTGCTCGAGTGCTTATGTATGTTATTGTTTGTTTGAGACAGAGTTTCCGGAGTGCGAAGCGTGCTTCTACGAGTCACTAGGGTTTTCAGATCATCAGCAAGGCAAGTAAAACTTTGATCATACCCCATATTACCCAGTTTTTTATGCATTAGTTCAATCCTCGAACACTGCATGGTTAGGACTTGAATATTTGTGGGTACTGGGAAGTAGTGATGAGGTAGAACCTATTGTCTTTACTTCAAACCCTGGGAGTTACTTCTATGTTATGCTTATATTGCCATGCTCTGCTCATAGACGTGGTTTGGGTTTGAGTGATCCATGATAGATGTGAGTGTTTTAATTAATGGTTAAACTTAAGGTGGCTACTTTAATATAGATCTGGATGGATTGGTTGAGGCACCTTGGAGCACCCAGTGGTTGTCTGGGCACCTGGAGCAATCCAGTGTTGTCCTGGGATATCCCGAAGTACCCGTGTGATCATCCTACGGGTTGCCACCAAGGCTCAAAGGGATCATAAGGTTATTCATGCTGGAAACTTCCGTGTGCAGCCACAAGCCATTATGGGCTCTGGCATAGTTGAGTAAGTTGTGTGACCTCTTTCAGTGTAGGCTAGTAGATGTAGGGGATGTAGGTGGTACTGTCTACCCAGAGTAAAGAGTTAATGCTTCTGGAAGACTGTGTCTTGGTCATCCATTTCTCAAACATCATGTAGTGCAAGAAATACAACTAAGAAGATCGAGTCTTATGGGGAAAAGTGCGCAAACCTCTGCAGAGTGTATAAACTAATCATGGTTAGCCGTGTCCCCGGTTATGGACATCCTGAGTATCTGGTACTTGAATTATTGATTTGATCTCATCACTCTATTAATTAATTTGTTGGGTTGATGATTATTTAATTTGGTATTGAGTTGGAGGAACCTTCTCAATGTTTTCAACAAACTTTGTAGTTAAATAAAATATATTCCTTTGTTGTAGGAAAAAATTAGCTTTCTGCAAAAATAATCATAGAGCCTCCACCAGCCAAATATGCATATAGTTATAGCTGCTACATGTTCATTGCTCTATAGTGTTATTTTGCCAGCATATTCCATGTGCTGACCCGTTTCGGGCTGCAACGTATTATGTTGCAGACTTTCCAGGTGAAGAGTTAGGTGCGCTAGGTTGTTGTCGTGCACTTAGCTATGCCGTTGGAGTTGATGGACTCATTTTACCTTCAAAGCTTCCGCTGTTATCTTCATTAGATGGCCTTCAGCCATATTAATGTAATAAGTACTCTCTTTTGAGATATTCGATGTAATAAGTGTGTGATTGAACTCTATTATAAATCCTTCAAGTACTGTGTGTGTCAGCATTACCGTTCCAGGGATGACACTTATACAAAGAGATTTGACCGTTTGAGGTCGGATCGCTACAAGTTGGTATCGGAGCACACACTGATTGTATGATGCGACCACTAAGATAAGCTATAGGACACTCTTCTCTACTCATTTCTGACTCTTCTCCACTTTCCACTCTATAGATGGTAGACCCAAGGAACAAGTTTGCTCAACCGAATGAAGACACCCCTTTTGGACGACACTTGAAGGAAGCCACTACATACCTGAACATCGGAATACCAAGCTTCACCGGGACCTATGCCGCCCCTCTATCGGAAGAAGAGCGCCGGACAATTCGAGTACATGTTCCAGGAAGGACATTCACACCAGTCACGGAACCCATAGAGTTTTCCTTTGATGTACCAACCTAGAGTCTAGGAAAGAGCATGGCAGCTCACATCGCCATGGGACGCATCGGCGAAGTTTACCACAAGGATCTTAAGGACACCATCTACCAGATATGTGGATGCCGAGATGAGCAATGGGAGATGCTTTGCACCAGGAGGGACAAGTCCATTGCAGCCTACATCCAGGAGTTAAACCAACACATTCGTCGTCAGGAGAACCAGATGTGGGCCAGCATGATAGACCTAAAGAAGGTGATGACCAGGAACATGGAGCTAGAAGAGGAACTCAAGTCTAACGTGATGGATATGAAGAGGAAATTGCAGTACTACTGGAGAAGAATGAATATCTAAAGAAGAAGCTAGGAGTATTCATGGGAGTCCCTGCGCCAGGAGGTGACGACCATCTCGAAGACTATATCATCATCGACGACACCGACTTCGACCCCGACAGTGATGACGACTATGAAGACGAAGCTAGAGCAGATATCATGGAGTCTTCTTCCCATCAAAATTTTTAGTCAACCACCATATTATCAGTAGTATTCCCCCATGTATATAGTAGCAGTCCGAGTTTTGTAACGGTAGCTAGATCAATTGTATGCCCTTGTTTGAATTGAGTGGTGTGATATGATTGTGTTTGTCTCATGTGCATATGGGTAGTGATTTCCTTAGACCTCACTCTATTCTAATCTCTCCCCTCTAAAACCTATCAGATGCCTCCGAGACATGACCCCGAATTTGTCTTCCCACCGAAGCTCACCCAGTTGATCCAGTAGCAGAATGCCTTGATGCAGCAACTAGTCCAGAACCAAGGCAACAAAAATAACAACCCACCGCCACCACCTCAAGTAGACAACTTAGCCCGTTTTCTGAGGTTGAATCCGCCGGTGTTTTCCAGTAGCACTGAGACGATTGTTGCTGATGACTAGCTCCACAGGATTAGAAGGAAGCTGAGCACCATAGGTTGTACAGATGCAAAGAAGGTGCGCTTTGCCACACATCAATTGGATGGACCAGTAGCCTCATGGTGGGAGAATTACATGGCCACTTTTCCCATAGCAATGTCACATGGGATCAGTTTCAGCAAGCTTTCCATACCGCCCATCTCTCAACTGGAGCAATGAGTATGAAGAAGCGAGAGTTTCGCAACTTACGCTAGGGAAATCGTATTGTGGGGCAGTACGTGGATGAGTTTAGTAAGTTAGCTCGTTATGCCCTGGACGATCTGGCCACAGATGCCGCGAAGCAGGAGAAGTTTATGGAAGGGCTGAATGATGAGCTGAGCATGCAGATGATGGTGGCAACATTCAATAAATACCAGGATTTGGTAGATAGGGCCCTTATGATTGAAGGCAAGCAGCAACAGATAGAGAGCCGCAAAAGGAAGTATGGACAAGATAAGTATAATTCTGGAGCTCAACAGAAGCCCCGTTTTACCCCGAACTCAGGAGGACACACTCATAACCATGGAGGCCGTACCCATAATAGAGGGAGTTCTCATAACCAGAGTGGCCCCAAGAATGGGAATGGGAATGGAGGAAGCAACGGACAGAACCGTTCCAACCCAGCAACACCCGCCAGGAAGGATTTATGTCACATTACTTGTTTCAAGTGCGGGAAGACTGGACACTACGCCACTGAATCTCCTGAAGCAAAGAATGGAAATGGCCATGGAAGATCAGGGAAGAAGCCAAACCCTTTAACCAGAGGTCAGGTGAACCACCTCAACGTGGAGGAGGTTGAAGAATAGCCTGATGCAGTGATCGGTAAGTTTTTGATTAAGTCATTTACCTCTCTCGTTATTTTTGACACATGTGCATCACACTCATACATATCAAGGGGATTTGTGGACAAGTTTAAGTTGCCAACCTTAGCCCTTAGGCCACCCATGTTAGTAAGCTCGCCAGGAGCAGAGTATATGGCCAACCGATGGAGTGATCGGTTGCCCCTAACCATTGGTAGCCACGTTTTTCCCTCGGACCTAATAATTTTTGAGTTCCTAGGATTGGATATAATATTAGGCATGGATTGGTTATCGAAGTATGGAGGAAACATCGACTGTGCTAGTAAGTAAATTCTACGAACCACCCCGGAGGGAAAAAGGATCAAGTATGTATCCAGGCATGCGCCAAGGAGGACCCATGTAAATTCTCTCTCGGGAGTTGTTCAGTAAGAAGTGCCTGTTGTGAAGGATTACCCGGATGTATTTCTAGAGGAATTACTAGGCATGCCGCCAGATCGAGACATAGAATTTTTGATAGAGTTGTTGCCAGGCACCGGACCAATATTGAAGAGACCGTATCAGATGCACGCAAATGATCTGGAGGAAATTAAGAACCAGATTAAGGAGTTATTGGAGAAGGGTTATATCCGACCAAGTTCATCACCGTGGGGTGCCCCAGTGCTCTTAGTTGAGAAGAAGGATGGATCTTTGAGAATGGTTGTTGATTATCGGGCATTGAATGAAGTGACAATCAAGAACAAGTGCCCACTACCAATGATCAATGATCTATTTGACCAGTTGCAAGGAGCTAGAGTATTCTCCAAGATCGATCTTCGATCAGGATACCACCAATTGAAGATTCGAGAACAAGACATACCTAAGACACCTTTTACCACAAGGTACGGGCTATATGAGTACATGGTCATGTCATTTGGACTAACTTATGCCCTGCCTATTTTATGAGTATGATGAACAAGGTGTTCATAGAGTTTTTGGATAAGTTTGTTGTGGTGTTCATTGATGATATTTTGGTGTACTCGAAGAATGAAGAGGAACACAAGGAACACTTGCTCTTAGTTCAGCAAGTGTGAGTTTTGGTTGAAGGAAGTTGGATTTCTTGGACATGTTACATCAGGAGAAGGTATAGCCATTGATCCTACGAAGGTTCAGTCTGTCACTGAGTGGTTGGCACCCACCTCAGTTGGAGAGATCCGCAGTTTTCTGGGACTCGCAGGATATTACAGGAGGTTCATTGAGAATTTCTCCAAGATTACAAAACCCATGACAGAGTTGTTGAAGAAGGACACCAAGTTCAAATGGACCGAAGATTGTGAGGCCAGTTTTGAGGAGTTGAAGAAACGTTTGGTTATAGCCCCAGTGCTGATTCTTCTGGATATACGCAAGGATTTCCATGTTTATTGCGACGCTTCTCGTTTGGGACTTGGAGGTGTACTTATGCAAGACAGAAGAGTTGTTTCATATTCCTCACGGCAGCTTCGACCTCACGAGTTGAATTATGCCACACATGATTTGGAGTTAGCAGCCGTAGTGCATGCACTCAAGACCTGGAGACATTTTTTGATTGGAAATAGATGTGATGTGTACATGGATTGCAAGAGTTTGAAGTACATTTTCACGCAAAAGGAGTTGAATCTCAGGCATAGGAGATGGTTGGAGCTCATAAAGGATTGCGATATGAAGTTGCATTATGATCCAGGAAAGGCCAATGTCATAGCAGACGCTTTGAGCCGCAAGAGTTATGCCAATACCCTCGTAAGCGGAGGATTACCATAGGAGTTAGTAGACAATCTCAAGGAACTTCGTTTGAAGATAGTTCCAAGAGGTTTTGTTGCAACAATGGAGGTTCAGTCTACATTATTGGGAAAGATTCAAGGAGCTCAGAAGGATGATCAGGAAATTGCTGAGATTAAGGAGAAGATGAGCAAAGGAAAAGCCAAAGGTTTTCATGAGGATGAACAAAAGACTTTATGGTTTGAGGATCGTGTATACGTGCCCAATAATGCGGAGATTAGGAAGTTAATACCTTAGGAAGCTCATGACTCGCCATACTCGATTCACCCCGGAAACACCAAGATGTATTTGGATTTGAAGGAGCATTTCTGGTGGATAGGTATGAAGAAGGATATTGCTGAGTATGTAGCAGTATGCGATGTATGTCAGAGAGTGAAGGTAGAGCATCAAAAGCCAGCCGGATTATTACAGCCCATGCCGGTACCCGATTGGAAGTGGGACAATCTTGGCATGGATTTCATCATCGGATTACCCAGGACCCGATCAGGATATGATTCCATCTGGGTAGTAGTTGATCGCTTGACCAAGGTAGCTCACTTTATCCCAGTGAAAACCACTTATCCAAGTGCGAAGTTGGCCAAGATATATATGACCAGGATCGTATGTCTGCATGGAGTTCCGAGGACCATCGTATCAGATAGAGGGACACATTTTACCTCGAAGTTTTGGAATCAATTGCACCAGACTTTGGGTACTAGGATGGAGTTCAGTACATCATTTCATCCGCAAACAGATGGACATACCAAGAGATTCAATCAGATTCTGGTGGACATGTTGAGAGCTTGTGTGCTAGATAATGGATCTAGTTGGGATGATAATTTACCTTACGCAGAGTTCCCATACAACAACATTTATCAGGCTAGTTTGAAGATGGCACCTTTTGAAGCCTTGTATGGAAGGAGATGCAAGACACCATTAATGTGGGATGAAGTTGGAGACCGTCAACTGTTTGGACCGGATTTGATCAAAGAGACCGAAGAGAAGGTTAAGTTGATTCGAGATAGACAGAAGGTAGCTCAGTCCAGGCAAAAGAGTTATGCCGACAATAAATGCAAGGAGGTAGTCTATGAAATGGGAGATAGCGCATATCTTCGTGTGTCACCACTCCGAGGAGTTAAAAGATTTGGAGTTAAGGGAAAGTTAGCCCCGAGATTTGTAGGACCATACCGAGTTCTGGAACGTATGGGAGAGGTTGCCTACAAATTGGAGTTACCCAAAGGATTGTCAGGAGTTCACGATGTGTTTCACGTTTCCCAGTTGAAGAAGTGTCATGCTGAGATGGCCGATATCCCCCCTAAGAGATACAGTGCCTCTGGAAGCAATTTAGTTAGAGAGTGATCTGACCTACGAGGAGAAACCCGTCAAGATTCTTGAGTTTGGCAGCAGAGTTACCCACAACAAGGTTATTAAGTTCTGCAAAGTTTAGTGGATCCACCATACCGAGGATGAAGCCACCTAGGAGCGAGAAGAAGACCTACAGAAAGACTACCCACACCTATTTTCTAGCAAAACTAAATCTCGAGGGCGAGAATCATCTTAAGGGGGGTAGGTTTGTAACATCCCAATTTTCAATTTGGATGTTATACATAGGTCATCATATGCATATCATATTTTATTTGCATATTTGGTTGTGATCCTAGAAATCTTAAGCAACTCAAGGACCCAAGGAGAGAGTTGGGGATTTCATAAATTTTCATATTTGAATTTTTCTCAAATTTGAAAAGAGGATCCATTTGGTTTTAATATTTTTCTCTCCTATTATTTCCAACATTTAAATTAAAAGAGAGAAGATAATATGACTTCTTCAAAAAGAGAGGAATATTGGAGGAGAAATTTTAAAATCAAATTTATATTTTATTTGGTTTTTATTTGATATTTTATTTGAATTAGAAAAAATATGCATATTTGAAAATTGCATTTTTAGGCCAGAAAAATGTTCACTTTGTTCTAAATAATAGGTTTAGACCGTGAAAATTGTTTTTGACATTTTTAGAATTTTTTTCATATTTTATTAGGATTTATTCGAGTGGAACTTTTTTTTTAAAAAAAATCCTTCCCTCGCCCGACTGGGCCGAAGGCCCAGCTGAGCGGCCCAGCAGCCCCCCTCGCCGCAGCCTTCCTCCCGAGCGGGGAGGAGATCCACCGCTCGCTGCTGCAGCCCGCTTGCGCCGCCTCCGCCGCCCCACAACGCCGCCTCGCCCGCGCCGCCGCCCGCTTGCGCCACCGCCGCCCCACAGCGCCGCATCGCCCGCGTCGCCGCCTTGCCTCGCCGCCCGCCGGAGGCCGCCGCCGCCGTTTGGCCGTTGCCGTGAACCGGTACAAACCGCCCTGGTTCGAAGGTTTATTTTCGGTTCTCGATTTAGATCGGTTTAGGTTTAGGGTTTTCTCGGTTTTTCTGAACGAATCTATTTAGGGAACATTCTTTTTTCTGTTCCTTTTAACGAACACGTTCATTCGTTTGTCCCTGATAGCGAACGTTCGTTCGATAGCCTTTTTCTTTTATTCTATTTTTGGTCAGGGGCCTATCCGTGATTATTTTTATTGCAGATTAGCCCTTGATCTTCAAACTCCCACAACTTTTTGCTCGCTCGTCCAAATCTAGTGAAACCAACGCCAAAATGTTCGTGTTGTTAACCTCTTTCCAGTTAACCAACTTGAACATGGTTTTAACAAAATAAAATTTGGTTGCAAGCAGATTTGAATTCGAACTTCTTTTGATCGTAGTTTGAGTTTCGTAGCTCCGATTTTGTTGATTATTTTTGCAAATCGAAGCTCTTCAGTTGAACTTTAAATTTGGATCTTTTCTCTTGAGTATTAGCCTTGCATATATTGTTGAGTGCTTATGTATGTTATTGTTCGTTTGCGATAGAGTTTCCGGAGTGCGAAGCGTGCTTCTACGAGTCACTAGAGTTTTCAGATCGTCAGCAAGGCATGTAACACTTTGATCATACCCCTTATTACCCAATTTTTTTATGCATTAGTTCAATCCGCAAACACTACGTGGTTAGGACTTGAATATTTGTGGGTACTGGGAAGTAGTGATGAGGTAGAACCTATTGTCTTTATTTCAAACCCTGGGATTTACTTCTATGTTATTCTTATTTTGCCATGATGTGCTCGTAGACATGGTTTGAGTTTGAGTGATCCATGACAGATGTGAGAGTTTTAATTAATGGTTAAACTTAAGGTGGCTACTTCAATACACCTGGGTAGATTGGTTGAGGCACCCTGGAGCACCCAGTGGTTGTCTGGGCACCTGGAGCAATCCAGTGTTGTCCTGGGATATCCCGGAGTACCCGTGTGATCATCCTAAGGTTTTCCACCCAGGCTCAAAGGGATCATAAGATTATTCATGTTGGAAACTTTCCTGTGTAGCCACAAGCCATTATGGACTCTGGCATAGTTCAATAAGTTGTGTGACCTCTTTCAGTGGTAGGCTAGCAGATGTAGGGGATGTAGGTGGTATTGTCTACGCAGAGTAAAGAGTTAATGCTTCTAGAAGACTGTGTCTCGGTCATCCGTTTCTCAAACATCTTGTAGTGCGAGAAATATAACAGAGGAGATCGAGTCTTGTGGGGAAAAGTGCGCAAATCTCTGTAGAGTGTATAAACTAATCATG
Source organism: Triticum urartu (assembly GCF_056163025.1). NCBI lineage: Eukaryota > Viridiplantae > Streptophyta > Magnoliopsida > Poales > Poaceae > Triticum > Triticum urartu. The sequence continues at coordinate 301,001,902 of NC_141876.1, forward strand.
GTTAGCCATGTCCCCAGTTATGGACATCTTGAGTATCTGGTACTTGAATTATTGATTTGATCTCATCACTCTATTTAATTAATTTGTTGGGTTGATGATTATTTAATTTGGAATTGAGTTGGAGGAACCTTCTCAATGTTTTCAACAAACTTTGTAGTTAAATAAAATATATTCCTTTGTTATAGGGAAAATTAGCTTTCGGCAAAAATAACCATAGAGCCTCCACCAGCCAAATATGCATATAGTTATAGGTGCGACATGTTCATTGCTCTACAGTGTTATTTTGCCAGCATATTCCATGTGCTGACCCGTTTCGGGCTACAACATATTATGTTGCATACTTTTCAGACGTGAGTAAGGTGCGCTAGGTCGTTGTCGTGCACTCAGCTATGCCGTTGGAGTTGATGGACTCATTTTACCTTCGAAGCTTCCGCTGTTATCTTCATTAGATGGCCGTCAGCCATATTAATGTAATAAGTACTCTCTTTTGAGATATTCGATGTAATAAGTGTGTGATTGAACTCTTCTATAAATCCTTCAAGTATTGTGTGTGTCAGTATTACCAATCCAGGGATGACACTTATACACAGAGATTTGACCGTTTGACGTTGGATCGCTACAATCCACTATTGGGTTTAAGACCAAAGTGGCTGGTGCTTGGACTGATCTGGCCCTTGGCTCGTCATTGGCGGTGAAGGTTATCGCCATTTCGTTCCAAGGATTTCTTGCGGCTACTTGGTTGACTTCGGCAAGGTCGCGTAATGCCCTTTTGCACCGGTTGTTGGAAGAAAAGGTCTCGAAGATCATAAAAACGTTGAGATCGGCATCCTCCAAAGAGTGCCTCTCTGGAGTAATGTTGGTGAGGATCACCTCGCCACTCTTAGCCACATGCCGGAGTACCCAACATGCCCAAAGGCTATGTATTGGTTCGGTATTCGGTGTCATATGTATCTGACACAGTTTGTCGAGTAGGTCGTCAAGGGCAGTTCTGTGTCCCGTAAAGGGCTTGACTTTTTTTCTATGAGATGATGATCAGGTGCCCCGTAATGTTGCATCCTTTTTGTCCGTCTGGTGGACTGCTTGAAGGCAGGAGGTTCCCACCGAGCTATCTGGGCCATCCAGGTGCTTTCCATTACGTTGTACTTCTATACGATGTATGCCAAATCTGCAAAGTGCAGTATGCGGCGGCGGTTGAGGGCGTTAAGGATTCCCTCGTCTATATTGTTGCGGCAAAATACTAAGACCACGTCGTCATTGTAGTAATCTCTGATCTTGTTTTTAATAAGGAGGGATCTGGCCCAAAAGTGGTGGAGTGTTTCCCCAGGTTGCTACCGTACATACATTAGGTCGCATACATCTGGACGACCTGAATTGCTTGGGGAATATTGCTTGTGGAGGGTGGGCGGGTTAAAATCTGAACCCTGACCCATTATTGCATCCGATGTTTGAAGGATTTGCGAGGTCACCGACCTAGGGTCCGGAGTGTCCTGGCGGCCTTTGGTCTTAATGTCCGGTTCTATGTTCGGAGGACATGAGGTCTCTTCCCGAAGATGGGTATCCGGCTCGCAGGACTCGGAAATCCGAACATAGCTTGTTCTTAACTTAGGATGAGAAGTATTCTCGACTTGTTCCTCCACGACCGCTACCAGATGGGTGCTCGACAGGGACTTGATTTCCCTCTGATCAGGTTTAAGCCCAATCCAATTGTAGTCTGTTGCAACTCCCAGGGAGGCGATGCGATCAAGTAGCTCGTTTAAGGACGAGATATCTGTTGGATCCATCTTTTTGGGGTATTCAAGGCCGATGCGAAGACGATGTTTAGCGATCTTGAGGGCTGTCTTTGGCTTAACGACCGCACGGGCGCCCATGGTGAAACCGCCGAGCTGGCGGAGCTGTCTTGGAGCCAGGGCCTCTGTAGAGGTAATGTTGTCGTTAATGACAACGCGAGCCATCGATCTTGCCGTTGACGACACAGTGGAACTCTCAATGAAAGCACCAATGTCGGTGTCAAAACCAGCCGATCCCGGGTAGGGGGTCCCGAACTATGCATTTGAGGATCGAAGGTAACAGGAGACAAGGGGACATGATGTTTACCCAGGTTTGGGCCCTCTTAATGGAGGTAATACCCTACTTCCTGCTTGATTAACTTTGATGAGTATAGGGGTTACAAGAGCCGATCTACCTCGAGATCGTAATGGATAAACCCTAGATGTCTAGCCTATATGATTTGTCATAGCCTCTACGGACTAAACCCTCCGGTTTATATAGACACGGAGGGGTCTAGGGTTGTACAGAGTTGGTTTACAGAGAAAGGAAAATACATATCCGGATGTCAAGCTTGCCATCCACGCAAAGGAGAGTCCCACCCGGACACGGGGGAAGGCCTTCTATCTTGTATCTTCATGGCCCATCAGTCTGGCCCATGCTACACAGCCCGGACACCCGAGGACCCCATAATCCAGACTCTCTCAATAGGCCCCATTCTGGTCATCAGGGAGCTCCCGCCTATTAAGGTAGGCTAGGAAGGGTTCGGTCCATGGAGCGATGACAGGCATGATTAAATGGGCGGAAGGTGTCATTTCGGTGTCTGAGCCCCCGATGATATCAGACTTGTGTTCGGCAACCGGGGGTATGGTCAGCTCCGGACTAGTGTTGCCACTCTCGTCCTGCCATACCACGGATGGCTTGAAGAGCCTTTCCACAAAGGTGTTGGGTGGGACGGGGTCACGTTTAGGGCCCATTCAAGCAAGGATGTATGATGCTTGATTATTTTCTCGAGCGACATGATGAAACTCGAGCCCCTCAAACCAAGCTGATATTTTGAGTATGGCGTTGTGGTATGCCGCCATTTTCAGATCTTTTGCATCGAAATCTCCAATTATTTGGGATATCGCGAGGTTCGAATCCCCACGTACCTCGAGGCGTTGTATGCCCATCACTACTACAGGATGCTGCTAATGCGCCACTTTGATCAAAGACCCTTCGAGAAACTGTGTGCGATGAAATAATCGCAAACGGTGGTGTATGAAAACCGTCAAAAAAGGTGAAAATGTTTGCGATGGAGGATGCATCAAACACGGTTCAAATTTTAGTTGAGTGTGCGATGAAGGGCATATGGTTCGGTTCAATTAACTGTTTGTGATGGGGAGGAACAAAAGAAACGGGCAGCCAGATGAAGGCGTGTGTGTTACACAACATACGGTTCACTCGGATGAGCTGTTCGTGATTAGGCAAAACAAAATAAACGGACAGCCAGATGAAGGTGTGTGCGATATACAACATACGGTTCACTCAGATGAACTGTTTGTGATTAGGCAACACAAAAGAAACGGTCAGCCATATCAAGGTGTGTGCGATGTACGGTATGCGGTTCACTCGGATGAACTATTTGCGTTGACACAAGAGAACAGAAATGGCTCAACTTAACAAGACATCAGTGTTATGCGATGGGATTGCATGCAGTTCACTCGGCCGTTGTCGTTAGTGTGTGACCTCTGTGGCAACTGTTCGCTCCCCAGGCGCCTCTTCGTGTACCATGGCAACCGTCCATCGACTCTTTGCCTTTCCCTCTCGATTTGGAACTGCTGTCGCACGCTAGCTCTTCCTCCCTCCTCCATTTGCCTCCACCCTTCCTTCTTCCATTGTTTGATTGTCTTCTCCATGGAGGGAACAAGCCGGAAACGACCCCGTTATTATTGCCTCGATCTGAATGGTGATGCAATGCAGGAACTCATTGATCGGTGCGACGTCATCACCTTGGCTAGCATGGCAGGTTCGTTCAAGACCATTCTGGACTCAACTAATAACATGATTACAAGGAACCCAAGGGTTCAGGAGAAATTTGATCTCCCCTATCTTCTTCGTCGTGACCCTGCTGACTGGCGTGGGGGCGAGGGAAGCCTCGCCTTGTGTAAGTTGATGCCGCTTGATAATGATACGTATGATGTTAAGATGCCATCACTTGAGGGCAAGGATTGGGCCGGCACAAATGGAGATTGGCTTGTTTATATTGGGTACAACTGCGAGTGGGAACTTGTGAATGTGTATACTCGTCACCGGGTTCCACTTCGAAAAATCTTAGACGACTGCCCAGAGGTTGAGTACACCAGTATTTTACGTGAGTTCAAATACGATCATGCTGACTTTCGTCTACGGAAGATAGCAATTTGTTGAGTTCCCAACCGCTCTTGGGGTTATAGGAATGCTTATGTTGTCGCCATCTTCGACAAGCTTGTTGCCGTCCTGCATGGTTCGACTCGATGGATATTGCTCAAAAATCAGTTTGTATACACGGATGAGTACTGTGATGCAATTCAATACGAGGGTCTTGTGTTTGCTGCCACCACTCGTGGCACTGTTTTTGCATGGAGTACTTATGATTTCGGTACGTTTGTCTTCCACCCTAATTATAATTGTTTCATCCACATGCATGCGGGTTAGCTAGTTTCCCTTTACTAATTAACCTTCTTGTGTTTCCAAGGTCCTGTGAACATTCCACCACCTATACTTGAAAATTTTATTCACGAGCATGAGGACGAGCATGACCCATATACTCAATGGCTCCTGGCAACTTATTCCGTTGGATCACCTCTTCTTGTCTGTATACGGGGCACTGCTGATGTTACTAAGGAAGTAGGTGTTGTCTCATATGGTTGCACTCTCCGGACCTATTCCAACATCGGTTGCAGGGTATTCGGGATGGATACTAGTGTACTAGCACCAACACCTTCTCCCTGGTTCAGTATTGAAAGTCTTGGAGGAAATTCGCTCTTCCTTAGACAAAACTATCCAATGATGGTGGAAGGCGATCCAGCTGTTGTTGACACAACGTTACTACCATTTATGAGAAGCAACTGTATCTATACCTCAGACATTACTATGCTTCCCTAGCGTCCCAATATGGGTATTGAAATAGGCCGCTTCAGCTTGGATGATCAGTCCTGCGTCGGTCTCGAGGCAGTAGCTGGCCCTTCCCAGAGAATCACTTCTAGTTCAAGGCAGGCGTTTCCAACACCGACGAGTGGTTGAGCTGAAGTTCATTTCATCGCTTTGTTATTTATTGTGCGAGAAAAACTTTAATAGAATGTTTTGTTGGAAATGATCTATAATCCAACGTGTATCCTCGTTGTCGTTGTGGGTTGATGACTTGTTGTATGTAATCAATGGTACATTTGCATATGCGTCCATGAATGCATGCCTGCTAGTGGTGTCCATATGAACAGTGCTAGTGATTTTAGTTGCAAAAATTAGATAGTGCTAGTGATTTGTAGCTGCATATTTTGACAAATCGAAGTGTTACAAGGTTGACAAATGACAATGTTACTAGATAAACAAATGTCAATCTTTCCATTTTGAGAAATGGCAACATACCCAAAATGATAGATATGCAAATCTTACCCAATTGTTTGTACGTGGTTGCACACGGGTCATGCAAAACAACCGTTTGCGTTGAAGGGATGCAGAAATCCCGCTCGGCACATTTTCCCATGGTTTCCTGGGGAAGTTGTCAGTTTCCATACGGGTGTTCTAACTTAAACGTTTGTGATGAGTGTTTTATATTTAAAAACCATTGATGTTTTTTAAAAATAAAATCATTTGATAAGTCTGTACATTAAGAGAGAAAAAGGCAAGTTCATTCAAACCATATCTTTTATTCAGTCACACTGCGAATTTATATTCATATGATCGAGATTCGAGAATCAGTATTAAACCCCAAAAAAACTATTTCCGGCGGCGGCGGAGGCGGAGTGCCGCGCCGTCGTTGTCGTTGTCGTCTTCTGCAACACCGTTGTTGAAGTCTTCAAGGCAACACAAAATGTTCTTCACTTGTAAATCAAACATCACGTCATCGCGCGATCCACGTGTGGGGCGCGTGAGGATGGCAACTGGCACCGCTGAGAGGTAGCGGTTTACGGCAGCATGCCATACCATTAATGGGGGGGGGGCGCACGGGCACGGGCGCGGCGGGTGCAGCCAAATGCACGGGGGGCGGTGCCACGGTGGGTGGAGGGGCGTGCACGGGCACGGGCATGGCCGCTAGCGCTGGCATGTACACGAGCTCGTGCGGGTCCGCGGAGACCTCGATGATGCCCGCGGCTTCCAGCTCTGCGATAATGCTCGGCGACCAGCCTGTCAATGCTATGGGGATGGTCGCTGGCGCGGGCGCGGGGATGGGAGCTGGGACGGGAGCGGGGGCAGCAACCGTCGCAGCCAGCTCGTTCTAGGACATATCCATGAGGCCCCATTCCTCTTTATTTTCTATCTCCTCCAGCTCGGAGTCCACTTGACCAAACTTGAAGACTAGTGGCAGATGATCATTCTGCGCCATGGCGGTGGAGTTCTGCGGGGGGGGGGGGGGGGGAGGGGAATGGGAGGTGAACAATAAGGCCGCCCGAATTAAACAGTGGCTCGAGCGCCATTAATGGAGAGGAAGGCTGGCGGCCATGGAAGTCAAAGGGCTCGCTTCCCAGTGAGCCTGCACAGCATACAACTCGCACGCTTCCCGGTGAGCCTGCGCATTGGAGGACAACTTGCATGCCTCTCGGTCAGCCTGTGCACCAGACTATGCTCGCACGCCTCCCGTTCAGTCAAGGTCAAGCAGCTCTCCGCAAGGCACCTCCTACAGCCATTAAAACCAAGACATGTGGCGTTACGTGAATGGTTAACAGAATTCACACAGTTTGAATTATACAAACATTTGAGATATTAAAGTGGCAGCTATTTTTTCAAAATGCCTTTATTGGCTGTTATTATTCGAGTGTGCCTTCTCTGAAAATGGACATGAAAAATACCACATCATGTCGGGTGCCATTCCATGATAGCATGCCGACTTTCATGAATTTCAGACGAGTTTTGGATTTACTAGAATTTAAAAACCAAGCATCTCAATGTTTTGTCAGCAATCAATGGTGCCCTTGTGTTTGAAATTTATTCCCATTTCTTGCATGGGACCTAAGCATGCACCCAAGGACACAAATTCGATTTTTCAACCAATTTATATGCATTGGAGCATGTGCATGTAGTTCAAATTTGAATTATGCACATAAATGCATTGAAAACTCAGTTAATGCATAAAATGTCCAAAAGAACCCCAAAAATCACAAAAATTGACACAACACTCATGTTGTTCTACGTTGACACAAGAAAATTTTTGGAAGCAATAAGAGGAAGTGGATATCATTTTGTCACCAAAGGTGGGACATTCCCTACCGAAACCATGATGCTTGTTGTGAGAAGCTCTGATTTGTGAGAAGTATATACCCAAACCTGCCCCAAACAGGACAAAATTTTTACCATGGCATGTTGATGCCGCTCCATGAAAGCATGCCAAGTTTCATGAATTTCAGACAAGTTTTGGATTTACTAGAATTTAAAAATGAGGCATCTCAATGTTTTGCCGGCAATCAACGGTGCCCTAGTGTTTGAAATTCATTCCCATTTCTTATATGGGACCTAAGCTTGCACCCAAGGACACAAATTTTATTTTTCAACCAATTTATATGCACTGGAGCATGTGCATGTAGTTCAAATTTGAATTATGCACATGAATGCATTGAAAACTCTGTTAATGCATTAAAAGTCCAAACGAACCCCGAAAAATCCCAAAAATTGACACAACACTCCCGTTATTCTATGTTGACACGAGAAATTTTTTGAAAGCAATAAGAGGCAATGGATATAGTTTCGTCCCTAAAGGTGGGACGTTCCCTACTGAAACCATCATTCTTGTTGTGAGAAGCTCTGGTTTGTGAGAAGCATATACCCGAACCTGCCCCAAATGGGACAATTTTTTAACATGGCATGTTGATGCTGCTCCATGATAGCATGCCAAGTTTCATGAATTTCAGACGAGTTTAGGATTTACTTGAATTTAAAAACTAGGCATCTCAACATTTTGCCGGCAATCAACACTGCCCCGGTGTTTGAATTTCATTCCCATCTCTTGCATGGGACCTAGAAATTCACCCGAGGACACAGATTAGATTTTTTAACCAACCTTAGAGCATTGGAGCATGTGCATGTAGTTGAAATTTGAATTATGCACATAAATGCATTGAAAACTCCGTTAATGCATAAAAATGTCCAAACAAACCCCGAAAAATCACAAAAATTGACACAAAACTCCTGGTGTTCTATGTTGACACGAGAAATTTTTCAAAAGCAATAAGAGGCAGTGGATATTGTTTCGTCCCCAAAGGTGGGACGTTCCCTACTGAAACCATCATGCATGTTTTGAGAAGCTCTGGTTTGTGAGCAGCATATACCCAAACCTGCCCCAAATGGGACAAATTTTTTAAGACGACGTGTTGATGCCCCTCCATGATAGCATGCCAAGTTTCATGAATTTCATATGAGTTTTGGATTTACTAGAATTTACAAACCAGGCATCTCAACATTTTGCCGGCAATCAACAGTGCCCTGGTGTTTGAATTTCATTCCCATCTCTTGCATGGGACCTAGAAATTCACCCAAGGACACGCATGTGATTTTTCAACCAACCTTAGTGCATTGGAGCATGTGCTTGAAGTTCAAATTTGAATTACGCACATAAAATGCCTAGAAAACCTAGTTAATGCATAAAAAAGGCTAAACGAACCCCAAAAATTGCAAGATTGAATACAACACTCCTGTTGTACTATGTTGACACTAGAAATTTTTTGAAAGCAATAAGAGGCAACGGATATCGTCCCGTCCCCAAAGGTGGGACGTTCCCTATCGAAACCATCATGCTTGTTGTGAGAAGCTCTGGTTTGTGAGAAGCTTATACCCGAACCTGCCCTAAATGGGACAAAATTTTCACCACGACATGTTGATGCTGCTGCATGATAGCATGCCAAGTTTCATGAATTTCATACGAGTTTTGGATTTACTAGAATTTAAAAGCCAGGCATCTCAACATTTTGCCGGCAATCAACAATGCCCTGGTGCTTGAATTTCACTCCCATCTCTTGCATGGGACCTCGAAATTCACCCAAGGACACACATGTGCTTTTTCAACCAATTTTGGTGCATTGGAGCATGTGCTTGTAGTTCAAATTTGAATTATGCACATAAAATGCCTAGAAAACCCAGTTAATGTATAAAAAAGGCCAAACGAACCCCGAAAAATTCCAATATTGAACACAACACTCCCGTTGTTCTATGTTGACACTAGAAATTTTTTGAAAGCAATAAGAGGCAACAGATATCGTCCCGTCACCAAAGGTGGTACATTCTCTATCGAAACCATCATGCTTGTTGTGAGATGCTCTGGTTTGTGAGAAGCTTATACCCGAACCTGCCCCAAATGGGACAAAATTTTCACCACGGCATGTTGATGCCGCTCCATGATAGCATGCCAAGTTTCATGAATTTCAGATGAGTTTTGGATTTACTAGAATTTAAAAACCAGGCATCTCAACATTTTGCCGACAATCAACCGTGCCCTGGTGTTTGAATTTCATTCCCATCTCTTGCGTGGGACCTAGAGATTCACCCAATGAAACACATGTGATTTTCAACAAACTTTGGTGCATTGGAGCATGTGCTTGTAGTTCAAATTTGAATTATGCACATAAATGCCTAGAAAAACATAGTTAATGTATAAAAAAGGCCAAACGAACCCCGAAAAATTAATTCCCATTTCTTCCATGGGACGTAAGCATGCACTGAAGGACACATTTGATATTTCAACCAATTTGTATGCACCGGAGCATGTGCATGTAGTTTAATTTTGAATTGTGCACCAGAAATGGCTAGAAAACCAGTTTAATGTATGAAATGTCCAAACGAACCCTGAATAATTCCAATTCTTTTACGGTACACGTACAGTTGCATGTTCACTGCAGATAAAAGGTCTAGCAATTCAAACACCGTGCATTGCCGCTGTGACCCCATTTTGTAATTCAAATAAAGTAGTTCCCACATAGTTTATTCTCACCAACCGTGTGAGATGTAGTACAAAATATCTTGGAGCATCGTCAGTGTATAGCACGCCTATGGCTTACGCGAGAAGGTGCGTCAGCTACAATACACAACCGGCATGTCAAGCACACTAGCTCGCTCCCCCAAAACTCCTGCCTCTGTATCCCTCACAATCTCGAAAATATCTACCGCCTGGAAGGTTTTAATGTTTGATAGCACAAGATTAGTATGCGCGGACCATGTGCGATGTCTGTTACTCCCGCTCTGCTTCAGTCCCTTGATTCAAATTTTCCGTAGCCCCGGCATTTTACTCCTACCTCTGCATCCCTCGCAATCTCAAAAATATCTGCTCGCCCTTGATCCAAATTTTCAGTAGCCCCGCCTTCTTAACCCCGCCTAGTAAAATTTTCCGTTGCCGCAGTACTTCCTCAAACACAACCTTCGCTCATACAGAAACACACAACCCTCGAAACCATTGGTAGGTCGCTGCCATCGCTGGCGCCTCCATCCTCAAGCTATGCCTGTGTGCTGGGGAGCTCGAGTAGCCATTGGCCAAAAAGAGGTTTATCACGGCCTTTTTGCCCGACTCCGACGAGGTGGCCGCCGAGGTGTCCCCGTCGTCCTTCACGGGCCCGATCCGCCGTCGCAGGCCCCCCGATCCGCCCGCCGCCGTGCCCCTATGCCAGTTTGAGGACTTCCATGTCCTCCCCCGGACCCGGCAGCCAACAAAGTCCTACTTCGAGGTCCGGCAGCGGCGGTGGGGGACGTGGGTTGCCGAGATTACAGATCGAGAGACACATACCCGCCGGTGGCTCGGTAGCTTCCACACGGCCAAGCTCGCGGCCATGGAGTACGACCGCTGACAGGTCCGCTACCACAACACGGCGGCTAGGCTCAATTTCCCCTTCGGCACACGTCGGGCCACCTCGTTCTGCCAGAGCCAGGGGTGGTGAGTTCCGCTATGGCGCGGGTGGACCACGAGGCGTGGGAGCATCTCGAGGCCGAGGCCGCCGCCGAGGCCTACATGCAAGAGCTCCATCGGCAGCACCTAGAGCTCATGGAGGCGGAGCGGGCGAGCTTTACCGACGCGGAGGGCAGCGAGGTTATCACGCTCTCCTCCGATGACGAGGTTCAAGGCGGCGAGGATGGCGGCGCAGAGGACGGCGATGTTATCGCGCTCTCCTTTGATGACGAGGTCGAAGGCGACGGCGACGATGGCGTGGAGGGCATCGAGGTGGGCCCCGAGGACGAGCAGATCGACGTCGACGAGTGGAGGAGTGCCTTCCCCAACGACCCCGATGACGGTACTGGCTCGGACCCGGCTTGCAGCACACCGTACATGATGAGGAAAGATTGGATCGATCTCTACTGTAACACCCTCGATGCGGCTATATCTCCTACGTGTCGAAGCACGACTTAGAGGCATAACCGCATTGAAAGCAATGTCGCAAGTGAGGTAATCTTCACAACAACCCATGTAAATAAATAAAGGGGAAAAGATACATAGTTGGCTTACACTTGCCACGTCAAACAAATATCATAAATAGCATTACATTCATCCAATACACTCATGGTCTGACTATGGTACCAAAATAAAGATCAACCCCCAAATGCGACAAAATCCCCGATCGCCCCAACTGGGCACCACTACTGATCATCTGGGAAGGACACGTAGTAATGGCGAGAGTCTTCATCGAACTCCCACTTGAGCTCGGTCATATCATCTGGAACGGTATCATCGGTCCCTGCATCTGGTTTAGGAAGGAATCTGTGAGTCACGGGCACTCAGCAATCTCACACCCTCGTGATCAAGACTATTTATGCTTATAGGTAAGGCAAGGTATGATGTGGAGTGTAACGCCCTCGATGCGGCTATATCTCCTACATGTCGAAGCAAGACTTAGAGGCATAACCGCATTAAAAGCAATGTCGCAAGTAAGGTAATCTTCACAACAATCCGTGTAAATAGATAATAAAGGGAAAGGTACATAGTTGGCTTACACTCGCCACGTCACACAAAGTACATAAATAGCATTACAACATCCAATACACTCATGGTCCGACTATGGTACCAAAATAAAAGATCAACCCCAACGTGCGACAAGGTCCGGATCGCCCCAACTGGGCTCCACTACTGATCATCAGGGAAAGACACATAGTAACGGCGTGAGTCTTCGTCAAACACCCACTTGAGCTCAAGCGCATCATCTGGAACGGAGTCATCGGGCCCTGCATCTGGTTTGGAAGTAATCTGTGAGCCACGGGGACTCAGTAATCTCGCACCCTCGCAATCAAGACTATTTAAGCTTATAGGTAAGGCAAGGTAATATGTGGAGCTACAGCAAGCGACTAGCATATATGGTGGCTAACCTGTTCGCAAAAGAGAGCGAGAAGAGAAAGGCAAAGCACGAACGAGTAACCATAGAACAACCTACGGCAAACATTACTCCAACACCGTGTTCACTTCCCGGACTCCGCCGAGAAGAGACCATCACGGTAACACACTCAGTTGATTCATTTTAATTAAGTTAAGGTTCAAGTTATCTACAACCGGACATTAACAAATTCCCATCTGCCCATAACCGCGGGCACGGCTTTCGAAAGTTCAAATCCCTGCAGGGGAGTCCCAACTTAGCCCATGACAAGCTCTCACGGTCAACGAAGGATATACCTTCTCCCGAGACATTCCGATCAGACTCGGCATCCCGGTTCTACAAGACAACTTCGACAAGTTAAAACAAATCCAGCAACACCGCTCGAATGTGCCGACAAATCCCGATAGGAGCTGCACATATCTCGTTCTTAGGGCACACTCAGATTGTCCAAACTTCTGGTAGGCCAGCCCAGAGTTGCCCCTGGTGGCCACCGGCGGCTGATGAGGTGGACCAACACTCAGAGGAGCACTGGCCCGGGGGGGGGGGGTTTAAATAAGATGACCCTTGGGCTCCGGAAACCCAAGGGAAAAAGAGGATAGGTGGCAAATGGTAAAACCAAGGTTGGGCATTGCTGGAGGAGTTTTATTCAAGGCGATTTGTCAAGGGGTTCCCATTATTACCTAACCGCGTAAGGAACGCAAAATCCGGGAACATAACACCGATATGACGGAAACTAGGGCGGCAAGAGTGGAACAAAACACTAGGCAAAAAGGCCGAGCCTTCCACCCTTTACCAAGTATATAGATGCCTTAAGATAACAAGATAATATAGTGATATCCCAACAAGAAAATAATGTTCCAACAAGGAACGATCTCAAATCTTCACCTGCAACTAGCAACGCTATAAGAGGGGCTGAGCAAAGCGGTAACATAGCCAATCAACGGTTTGCTAGGACATGGTGGGTTAGAGGTTTTACATAGCAATATGGGAGGCATGATAAGCAAGTGGTAGGCATCGTAGCATAGGCATAGCAAAAGAGCGAGCATCTAGCAAAGCAAAGATAGAAGTGATTTCGAGGGTATGATCATCATGCCTGCAAAGTTGTCAGTGTCGGATTTCGGGTTCCGGCAGACCCTTGAGGTTTGAACACTGGGGTGCGCGCGGAGATTTCGCCTTCTACCTACCTGCACCCCTCCGCCTCGCTAAGATCTAAGCTATGTAAAGAACAACACAAGAGACACAGGGTTTATACTTGTTCGGGCCAGCGTTGTGGTGTAATACCCTACTCCAGTGTGTGGTGTGGTGGATTGCCTCTTGGGCTGATGATGATGAACAATACAAGGAAGAACAGCCTCGCGAGGGTCTGTTCTTTGCTGGGGGGACGAACTGCTAGGAGGAGTTCAGTCACCCCTCTCTCTCTCTGATTTCGATCTGATCCCTGATCCTCGATCTCGATCTCCAACCCTCGAACCTCCAACCTCTCTCCTCTCTGTGGGTGGCTGGTCCTATCTATAGGCAATGGCCCTGGGCCTCTTCCCAAATATTGAGCGGGAAGGGCGCTAACAATTGGCCATTTTGAAGGGGAACATCTGGTACACTTATCCTGACTAAACTTGGTCCTCGCCTGCACAAAGCTCTGGTGCTGACGCCGTCTTGGGCTCCATGATGACCTCCATCTTGCAGTCCTCCTGGTCTTGGTCTTGTTGCACCGAAATGGCAACCTTTGCCTGATGCCTCGGTACCCCGCGGCTGCGCTTTCCCCCTTTGCACCAAAGGGGAAAGGAGGACACTGCGCGGGCTGGCGCCCGCCTGGCGCCCTTGGTCGTCATGGCTTGCGTCATGGGCACCTCGTGAGGTACCCCGCCTTGATCTCTCCACCTCCTCGCGAGCCAGCCTGGTGAGGCCGTGCCTGAGGAAGCTCCTTGTCGTCCGCCCCGCGATGCTTGTCCCCTCGTGAGGGTCTTGGGTCTGTGTTGATGAAGATGGACCGTGCTGGGCCCCCCTTTGAGCCACGCCGCAGGCCGCAGGCAGGCAAGTCTGGAACCCCCGTTCCCAGAACGCCGACAGTAGCCCCCGGGCCCAAGGCACGCCCGAACTTGGCCGTGCAGGGAGGCGGAAGGGCAAGAGCAAAGTGCCACGGGCCCTATCAGCCTGCGGCCTTGGGCGCCGCGTGGCGGTTGATTGGACGTGAGCGCCTTAGCAACCGCGCGAGTTGATAAAGGAGCGGCATCCACCTAGGCTTTGCTTTTTTGCTTTCTTCGATTCCTGCTCAGATCCCCTTTCTTGCGCCTCTCCTTCCTTCCTCCAAAATTTCCAGATCCACTCCGACCGCGTGACCTAGGAAGCCATCGTGCCTTGTCAGTCCCCGGCCGTAGCTTGGTACTCGTCTGCCCTGGACTCGCCGAACGTGTCGGAGGCGAGCCTCGCCCGGTTGCGCCGGATGGTGGCGGTGCGGGGCATTGATGGGGCGAAGGTGTTCAAGGCCGGCTCCGCCACCCCTGGGGGTCAAGGGAGCACCTTCTATCCGTTCTTCGTAAGCGCCATTGCCGCTGGCCTGGTGCCTCCCTTCTCCGAGTTCTTCTTCTCTGTCCTCCGCCATTATAAGCTACATGCTCTGCATCTCCACCTCAACTCCGTCCTTCTCCTGGCGATCTTCGCCTATTACTGCGAGGCTCATGTAGGGGTGCAGCCCTCAGTGGCCTTGCTGTGCCACTACTTCTACCTCCAGACCTCTCGCGGTCCTGCTTCCGCGTGTGCGAGCTTCATCCCGTACGGTCTTGGCGGATGCTGGGCGCATCCACCCTCGGCTGATCTTGCCCACGGAGCAACCCACGAGCTCCAGCGATTGGGGTCGAGCGGAGCTCGCGGACCCCCGCGCGAAGCTGGTGTTGGAGAAGATGGACACGGATCTGAGGCCGGCCAACATGGCGGCAGCGAAGCTGACCGGCGCGTCGCTGCTGAGGGAATTCCTGCAGCACCAGCTGGCTCCGCTTCGGCAGTACTCACTTCCGATGTGGAGGCCCCATCCGAGCCCCGCGGCCTTGGCCGACGGAGATCTGGTTGCGGTCCTCCAATCTCTGGTCGGTGGCAATGTGGCGAGGTTGGAGGGCGCTCCTACGCCCTTATTCCTTCGCGACGACTAGGAGCAGGTAGTGGAGTCCATGCCCGTCTTCAACGGGGATGGGCCCGTGCCCATGGAAACTCCCGAGGAACCGGTGGACGTGCCCTCCGACGACTCCAGCGAAGAGGAGGAAGGAGGGGAGCGGGAAAAAGGGCCTGACTCCGAGGCGACTGACGGAGAGTCGAGGGCTCCCCTCCCCAGCGCAGATCCCGCGTTCTCCGCCTCTCTCCGAGCGATGACGACGAGGATGATGACGAGCAGGACGGCGGGAGCTTGCCCCCGATCCCGAAGAAGGACGGGACCGGGCAGATCTCCTGCGGGTCTGCCCCAGCCCTGACGCGGACCGCAGACGCACCTTCCGCTTCCAAGCTTCCCAAGGTTGACCCTTCTAGCCGGCTTTCGGGCTTCAAATTTGGCCGGAGGCCGCTTGAGCTCACTGGCGACGACCCGTAAGCGCTTGATTCTTGTCTTTATTTCTTGTTCTACTTCTAAGGCTTGACGTCCGCATCTCTTGGATAGGCTGGCGCCCGCAGCAAAGAAGCCGAAGGGAGCTCCTGAGGTTCCATCTGTGGCAGCGCCTCTTCCCGCGAAGGAAGTTGACCGTGACGCTCGGGCTTCTCCTGCCCGGTCGTCCTCGCGAGGCCTGGCTGAGCCGGCGGGGGTGAGCTCAGCCCCCATGGCCCAAGTGACTCCCGAGGTGCCTTTGCCTACTGCCGCCACTACAGCCGTTGGGGCGCAGCAGACTCCGCCTCAGGATGCTGTGGCCACGCTGCCGCCTTCTCCTTCTACTCCACCGACTGCTGTCTCTCCGACTCCTCCCGCCGTTCTGGATCGTGCTGCTGCTGAGCTGGACCGACTGCAGCAGGATCTTCTTGGCGCCGACCCTCGCTTGGTGGTTGGGCACTTGGAGCTGGCTTCAGGATGGATTCGCTCCGACGCTTCAATTCGGGCGGCGCTGGTCCAGGCCTCGACGGCTTGCGATGAGGAGAAGCGGGCCGTCCTTGAAGCGAAGGCTACTCGTGACGCAGCCCTGGGGGAGGTGGTCGACGTCCGTGGTCGCTGCAAGGCGCTGGAGGACGAGCTGCAAGGCCTGCGGGACCAGCTAGCGAAAGAGGTCCGGCTTCGCCAAGAGCAGGAAGAAGGCGTGAAGGCTCGCGAGGCGGCCGTCAAGGAGAGGGAGGTCAAGATCAGGAAGCGCCGCGACCACCTAGGCGCGCTGGAGCAGGAGTTGGGGGCGAGGAAGGCCGAGCTGGACGACAAGACCCTGGTTCTTGCCGAGGACCGCGTGGCCTTCATGGAGATGGAGGCGAAGGCTCGCTCCTCGCTGAGGACGCTTTACGACAGCGGCCTGGAGAGCCCACTGGCTGGCGCCGAGGACGGCCCCGCCAAGCTGCTTCCCTTCCTGGTTCGTGCTCTTGAAGATGTCGCCCTTGGCATTGGCCCCACGGCCGAGGCCAAGGCGCGTGTCCTGTCTTCTGCAGCGCTGACGCGGGTCCTCACCCACATCTACCTTCGCGATCCCGTCGTCAACCTCGACAGCCTGCTGGAGCCAGTAAGCGGCGAGCGTGCCGCTGCCGCTACCGAGGCCGTGAAGGGTCGCGCGGAGGCTTTGTTGGGGATGTTCCGGGCCTTCAGCACCAAGCCGAAGCAAGGCGCTGCCGACCCCACTGCTCCATGAGGCAAACCCACTCCGCGCTGCTCCACCGCCGACAAGTGACTCCGTTGTGGCTCCTGTCCTGCCTTTAATTCCTGCACATGTATCATGCCTCGGGGAGGCGTTTAAAGTTGCGTTTGGCATTGAGATAACAGTGTGGACTGTAATATTTTCTTTTGAATTCCTTGAGATTTACGCTTTTCCTTCCTACTTGCTTATGTTCTATGCCGGCAGAGCCCGGCCCCGCGCATACCTCAGCCGCCGTTAGCCCCGACCAGAAACCAGGACGGGACCAAGGAGTGAGGGGCTACGTGACAAGATAGGCTCCTGAGTCGCGATGCTCAGGAGTCCGCCTTGGCGCACGAACAACAAGTAGGGAGGTATGATGTGGGTGGACCCACCGTTCTACGTCTGCAGAGCCCGGCCGCGCGCATACCTCAACCGCCGTTAGCCTTTCGGAACTAAGGAGTGAGGGGCTACGTGACCAGTTAGGCTCCTGAGTCGTGATGCTCAGGAGTCCCCCTTGACGCTCAAACGGCCTTCGTACCTTGGCTCCACTCGGGGAGAGACGCGCGACGAACCAGGCCCGGGGGGGCCTGGCTGGGCGGCGTGCGTCTGGGCGTGACCCAGGCGCAGCCCCCGTGCCCAGCCCCCTCACGTGGCACTCCCGAGGGGAGGCGTTACGATGAGGCTAGACACTGAGCTCTGGGCTCCCTGAGGTTGATGCGGCCCGGGGGCCATCCTCAGTTGTTTATCACCAGCGCGGAGCATAGCGCTTCCGTATGTGTACAGGCATAGCCGCTCCTCGGCAGTGTCGTCAGCCAGCGCGGAGCATGGTGCTTCCACTGGTACGTGGGAGGGGGCCCCCCTCCGGGAGGAGCCCCCGGGGCGTGTACAGCCCCGCCCTGACACGTGGCTTTCGCGGTAGGGCCTGGCGAGATGTATCTGGGCACCCGTGAGCCATCGCGGGACTCACGGGGCCCTACCTCTAGGCGGGTTGCGCCTGGCACTGGGCCTTATCTTGTGATGTGTCCCTGCAAATTTGGTTAGATGCCAGCACTCTACGTCCTCGGGTCCCAGCCCTCGAGCTGGTCTCAGCCGTCGCTGGTATGCCAGGTCGCGATGCCGTGGACAAGGCCAGAGGGTGAGGGCTGGAGAGCCAGTAAGAGCCCTGAGTCGCGATGCTTAGGTACCCCCCCTTTAACGTGCAAGTGGTCGGCATGGAGAAGAAGAGGTTCCGTGGACCGGCATCAAATAATCAAGCATGGTGGGTCGAACGCATACCCGGAAATAAACGCAAAAGGGATACATGCCGCTGGGTCTGGCCCGAGCGACTTGGGGATGATGCAGCCCGAGGGGCGCCCCCAACAAAGTAAGCTAACAACATGAAATAAAAGGGATACATGCCTCAGGGACGGACCCACGTGGCCTGGGAATAATGCATCCCTGGGGGGGGCGCTCCTAGCTGGAAATGAAACTTGAAAGATGTCACCTGATGATGTTGAGGACGAAGGACTGTTGGTGTAGCAGACTCGGTGGGCTGCGGAAGCCGATCCTCACGAGCCCCCAGGCCTAGGGGCCTCGGGAGGCTCCGGAGGCGCTGGTGGCTCCTCGCGGACCATCTCTATCTCCGCCAGGGCTGCGGAACACGTGGCCTCTTGTGCCTCCATGATGCCCCTCATGAGGCGCTGGTACGTGGCAGACGCGTTCGGCAAGCCGTAAGGCATGCGAACGTAGCTGTGGGGTGGACCTCCGCAGCGCCCCACTCGTGACGGCCAGAGGCACTCCAGAGAGGCGACTCAATTGAGCCCTGGTATGTCGATGCAGACGCGTAGCCCACCATCATCGCCTGGATGGGGAGCCACTGCTGATAGGCGGCGGCCGCCTTTCATGACTCTTGACTCCTGTAGCTCCTGAATGGCCTTGCTGACGAACTCCTGAGGGTCTGGCTCTCCTTGCCTTACTCCTTCTTGAGGGAAGCTTTGAAACACGCCTCCATGTGGTGCCCAAGCGCCTCCCTCATGACCCTAGCCAGGTCGGTGGCCCTCCAGAGGAGAGCCCCCGAGCCCTGCCTAAGGAGGGCACCGGACGCGCTTTCCTATGCGATGGAAGGAGGTTCCCCCTGGGCAGGCACGGGCCCAGAGGGGCCTGCCTCCTGAGGGGCAGGGCCGGACGATGTCTTCTTCCTTTGGGGGCGGTCTCGGGAAGCCTCCTGCTTCCGCGATCCGGGTCTTCCAGTGACGCGGCTTGAAAGGCTCGCTCCAGGGCACCGTGATGACTCCGCCACTTCCTGGAATCTTGAGGACGTTGTAGCCGTGGTGAGTTACGGCCATGAACTTGGCCAACGCTGGGTACCCGAGGATGGCGTTGTACAGCAGGCGAATGTGAGCGACGTCGAAGTCGATGAGCTTGGTGCGGTAGTTGTTGCATGCCCCGAAGGTGACAGGGAGGCGGACCTACCCTATCGGGACCGTGGAGCTGTCGGTGACTCCGGAGAAAGGCTTGGTTGCCTGAAGCTGGCTGTAGGGAACTTGGAGATTGTTGAATGTTTCCACGGACAGGACGCTGAGCCCTGCCCCGCCATCGATGAGGGTCCTCGTGACCACCACGTTGCTGATGATTGGGGAACAAAGCATCAGGAGGACTCCGGCTGTAGCCGCACACTTGAGCTGATCTGTTGAGCTGAACATGATGGCGCACGCCGACCACCTGAGAGGGCGCGTGGCTTCGAGCTTGGGGAGGACTGCATTAACTTCGCGGGCAAACTGCTTGAAGATGCATTGGGAGGCTGGGGCTTGAGCCCTGCCCAGGATGCAGGCGATCGCGCGCGGCTCCTGGAAGCCCCCAGCCCCCTCGTCCTGGTGGCGGTCCTCGTTTCTCCTTGGCTGTGGCGGCAGCGGAGGGAGGCCTGCGTTGCCTTGCGGGCGATCCTCGCGAGGCTGATCCCTCCAGTCTCCCTCGCGAGGTGGATCTTGCCAGCGATCCTCGTGAGGTTGATCGCGCCACCCTTGGCGCGGGCCATGGTCTTCCCAGCGTCCTGCGTCCCTTCCTCCTCCTCGACCGTAGCCCCAGTCACCGCGGTCGAGGCGACGGCCGATCCTTCCTTCTCGCACGGCTCGGAGCTCTTGACATTCGTTGGTGTTGTGGGTGTGGAGGTCGTGGTACACACAGTATCGACTGCCCTTGGAAGGTTCGGGCTGATCTCTGCCCCGATTGGTGTCTGGTTCTGCCGCGAGCACGGCAGCCCCCTTGCGCTTCACATCCTTGGCCTTGAGCTTCTTCTCTTCTGGGTCTGCGGCAGGTAGCTCGAGGAGGGAGAGACGCCCTTCCTCAGCCCTGGCGCACTTGGTTGCCAAGTTGAATAGCTCCAAGGAAGTGCACAGGTCTTCATGCATCGCCAGCTCCTCCTTCATCTTGACATCGCGCACGCCGTCGGAGAAGGATGAGGTGATGGCCTCCTCAGTCACCTTGGGAATCTTGAGGCGTGCGTTGTTGAAGCGCTGGATGTACTTCTGCAGGGTCTCCCCGGGTTGTTGCTTGATGCGGCGCATGTCGCTCACGGCGGGTGGCCGGTCGCGAGTACCTTGGAAGTTGGCGATGAAGCAGGTGCGCATCTCGTCCCAGGAGGAGATCGTGCCTGGAGCCAGGTTTAGGAGCCAGGTGCGGGCCTAGTCCTTGAGCGCCATGGGAAACCAGTTCGCCATGACCTTCTCGCCTCCGTTGGCAGCTTCGATGCCCAGCTCATAGAGCTGGAGGAACTCCGCAGGGTCGGCCGTGCCGTCGTAACGAGGAGGCAGGTCTGGCTTGAACTTGCCGGCCACGCGACTCAGCGTAGCTCGGTGGTGAAGGCACGGCAGCCTGCTGTGGCCACGGGAGGCCTTGGGTGACGGAGAGCTTGGTCTTGCATGTCCCCACGCGCTACAGCTGGGAGCAGCGCGGGGTCTTGGCGTGCGGGAGCAGGAGCATGGTCGCGACGTGCTGGAGCAGGGAGCGCCCGGGCAGCTTCTTGCGGGCGAGGGTCTTCTTGGAAGCTCTGCTCTTGCCGCACTGGCACCTGACGGAGCGGGTTCCGCCCAGGGGCACGCGCCTTGGAGCCATGGCGCCTTCTTGAGGAGGAGGAGGCCGGGGCGCCGTCGGAGCCTCGTCGCCCGCGCGGGGCGGGGTGCGGTGCAGCGGAACGGACGACGCAGGAGAGCCCCCTGCGGCACGGACGAGCTCGGCGATGCGGTCGAGCCATTCTTCGTAGACGTCGTCGACGGGACGGTAGCGCAGGAGCTCGTTTGCCGCGATGAACGTAGCTCGAGCCTCCATGGGTGCGCGGAGCGCGCGGGACGAAGAACCATCTGGGGTGAGCGAGGGAGTAGCGGTGCGGCCGTCTTGCCGCACTGACGGATGCTGAGACGATGCTTGCTGCTCGTCCCCCGCCGGGCCGACGGCGGTGTTGACGGCAGGTGACGGGGAACGGCGAGGACGCCCGCCGACAGGAGCCATCTGGGCGACGCGGGAAGCGAGAGTGGCCTGGCGCTCGGCGCGGGCCCGACGAGCGTCAGACATGGGCATGATGGTCGGAGGAGAACGGGGTGGTGGAAGATGAATTCCGGCGCACCCCTACCTGGTGCGCCAAATGTCGGAATTTGGGTTCCGGCAGACCCTTGAGGTTCGAACACTGGGGTGCGCGCGGAGATTTCGCCTTCTACCTACCTGCACCCCTCCGCCTCACTAAGATCTAAGCTATGGAAAGAACAACACAAGAGACACAAGGTTTATACTGGTTCGGGCCACCGTTGTGGTGTAATACCCTACACCAGTGTGTGGTGTGGTGGATTCCCTCTTGGGCTGATGATGATGAACAATACAAGGAAGAAAGGCCTCGCGAGGGTCTGTTCTTTGCTGGGGGGGACGAACTGCTAGGAGGAGTTTAGTCACCCCTCTCTCTCTGATTTCGATCCGATCTCTAATCCTCGATCTCGATCTCCAACCCTTGAACCTCGAACCTCCAACCTCTCTCCTCTCTGTGGGTGGCTGGTCCTATTTATAGGCAATGGCCCTGGGCCTCTTCCCAAATATTGAGCGGGAAGGGCACCACCAATTGGCCATTTTGAAGGGGAACATCTGGTACACTTATCCTGAATAAAGTTGGTCCTCGCTTGCACAAAGCTCTGGTGGTGACGCCGTCTTGGGCTCCACGATGACCTCCGTCTTGCAGTCCTCCTGGTCTTGGTCTTCTTGCACCGAAATGGCAACCTTTGCCTGATGCCTCGGTACCCCGCGGCTGTGCTTGCCCCCTTTGCACCAAAGGGGAAAGGAGGACACTGCGCGGGCTGGCGCCCGCCTGGCGCCCTTGGTCGTCATGGCTTGCGTCACGGGCACCTCGTGAGGTACCCCGCCTTGATCTCTCTGCCTCCTCGCGAGCCAGCCTGGTGAGGCCGTGCCTGAGGAAGCTCTGTGTCATCCGCCCCGCAAGGCTTGGCCCCTCGCGAGGGTCTTGGGTTTGTGTTGATGAAGATGGGCTGTGCTGGCCACCCCTTTGAGCCATGCCACAGGCCGCAGGCAGGGAAGTCTGGGGACCCCCGTTCCCAGAATGCCGACAGTCAAAGTTGACTGGATCCTCGAAAGCAAACTCAACGGGCTCCTCGTTAGCGAACTCGTCTCCCGGCTCTACCCAAACAGGACAAACAAGCAAAAGGAACACAATCAACCACGTGCAATGCTCAAACAACATGATGCAAACGTGGTATGCTATGCGGGATGCGGTATGTGATGCATATGCAAGATTTGACAAGGAATGATTTAACCTGGCCTCAACATGGAAATCCAAGAGTGCCACTGGAAAGGTGATCATATTTCGGTTGAAATCGATATAAAGATCGCCGGAATCGGATGCACGGTTTGGAAATGGCAAGCAAAACAAATATGGCACCGGTCTGCGATAAACAGCAAATAGCCATCTAAATGCATCAAGATAATTATGCTACAACACTCAAACATGGAAACAAAATACATGGCAGGGATCCACTCATAAATCTTGACAAAAGATGAACACTGAGGTACGGCTAATTCATCCATTAACAGGTTCAAACAAGCATGGCAAAAATGCAAATGATAAACAGGTTTCAGACTTAGTGAAATTAACACTAGTCTGGAATTTCAGATCAGGTAGCACACTTTGGAGCTTGAACACTATATGCTACAGGAACTTAACATGGCAAAGAAAGGCATGGCATGGAGCTACTCAAATAGCTTAACAAAAGTCCCTTATTGACCTTGAGCCAAAAGGG
This sequence comes from Triticum urartu, assembly GCF_056163025.1. Lineage (NCBI taxonomy): Eukaryota > Viridiplantae > Streptophyta > Magnoliopsida > Poales > Poaceae > Triticum > Triticum urartu. The sequence goes on from NC_141876.1 coordinate 301,025,233, forward strand.
ATCAGAAAATACAATTGCAAGCATGTGAAACATGGCAAAAACATAATCAGATGTCAGACTTAGGGAAAAACTGGAACATGCAAATATGTTAACGAGTAGGCACGTTTACGAGATCGATGCACTCACTACAGAGCAAGGCATGACAATCTAAGCACACACCCATCAAGAAAACACATTATATAAGCTAGAAATGGCAAGAACAACAACATAGCATGCACGGATCAACCACAACATCCTCGGCAAAATCGCTAACAAGTAGACAATCTGCCAGGATTCACGAAATAGCAAAAGTAGAGCTGGATTGACTCAAACTAGGGTTCTCCATAATGAAAACAAAGACATGGATGGATAGAGCACCACAAGATTAACAAATCATCCTAACAGATCATCCTAAAAAGAGGCGCGGATCACTAGGAAACAACATGAACATATGGCATATTGATAAAAACAGATCAAGGACTTAGTGAAATTTCTAAGTCCCTGAAATCAGCATTAACGAATGCACTACTTTGCAAGCTTGTGCTAGTCACCACACACATCGCAAAAGTACATGGATAGCGCCTCTGTAAAGATGGCAAAACATATAACAAAACTCATGTACAGCTCAGGAGCATATCATGCACACATTAATCATGGTGAAAAAGACAAATAACTATTTGGTGCAGCAGATCTGACAATTAACTCAAATAGCTCTCTTCCAACAGCATTTCGGGCATCAAGATGAGCTCAAATGAACATGATGCAGTGCGATGAAATGATTCGCTCTCTGAGACGAACATTTTGATATGCTACACGCCCAAAATGGAGTTACGGGTGCGAAGTTACAGCATGATGAAGATGGCAAAATAAATAAGGAGAGAGGGGGAAAAGTCAAACGTCGTTTTGGATCCAGATCTAGGGTTTCACCAGGTACTGTAGCAGCTCGAGCTCGCCTGAGAAAATGGCCGCAGCGGCCGGCGCGACGCAGCTCACCGGACTTGCCGAGGAAGGAGCCGGCAAGGGGGGAAGGGACTTGGCGCGCGGTGGAGGTGGTGCACGCTGGCGACGAGGAGGCACGGACACGGGCGGTGGCGGCGACCGGCAACTGCGGCGGTGGGCGGTGGGCGCGGGTGGTGAAGCTCACCGGCGGCGGCGGCCGGCGACTGCGTGCGGGGGCACGGTGGAGAGGGCGGCGCGCCTCGGGAGGAGGAAGGCGCCAGGCGTGGGCGGCGCTGATCTGGGCCGCGGGGGCCGGATCTAGGCCCGCCGGGCCTCGGCGGCGCGCGGGTCGGCGGCGGTGACATGGCGGCGCGGGAGTGGTTGGCGGCGGTGTGTCCGGCGCCGGCGGATAATGTCCGGTGCGCGGAGGAGCGGATCTAGGGTTTCGGAGGAGAAGAACCGTGAATTTCGGAGGAGGACCTATTTATAGGCATAGGAGGAGCTAGGAGAGTCCAAATGAGGTGCAGTTTTCGGCCACGCGATCGTGATCGAACGCTCTAGATGATGGAGAGGGTTTTGGGCCAAATTGGAGGGGTGTTGGGCTGCAACACACATGAGGCCTTCTTGGTCCCTTGGTTAACCGTTGGAGCATCAAACGAAGTCCAAATGGTACGACACTTGACAGGCGGTCTACCGGTAGTAAACCAAGGCCACTTGGCAAGTCTCGGTCCAATCCGGAAATGTTTAATCCCCACACACGAAAAGAAAGTAGAAATGACCACTGGAGGACATAGGAGCGCCGGAATGCAAAACAGACAACGGGGAAAAAGCTCGACTGCATGAGACGAACATGTATGCAAATGCAATGCACATGATGACATGACATGAGATGCATGACAAAGACAAAACACACGGAGACAAAAACCCGACAATGGAGAAATAAAATAACTTAGTGTCGGAAACGACAAGAGTTGGAATACATATAAGGTAAATTACATCCGGGGTGTTACAACACTCCACCACTACGAAAGGATCTCGTCCTGAGATCTAGGTCTGGAAAAACTCCGGGTACTCAGAACGGAGGTGATCCTCACGTTCCCAGGTGGCTTCACGGTCGGAATGATGTGACCACTTGACTTTCAGGAATTTGAGTGACTTGTTGCAAGTCTTGCGCTCAGTTTCTTCAGGAATAGCAACGGGGTGCTCACGATAAGAAAGGTATTCTTGGAGATCAATGTCTTCAAAGATGACGGTTTGGTCAGGTGTCTTGAAGAACTTGTGGAGTTGAGACACGTGAAACACGCCGTGCACATTTGCAATGTTGGAGGGAAGCTCAAGTTGATAGGCGAGATCACCTCTCTTGTTGACGATCTTGAAAGGACCCACGTATGTAGGGGCAAGCTTCCCTTTGATACCGAAGCGACGAGTACCTTTCATTGGAGAGACGCAGAGGTAAACATGGTCTCCAATCTCGAAAGCCAAATCACGATGCTTACTAGCATAGTAGCTCTTTTGGCGCGATTGCGCGGCTTTGAGGTTATCACGAATGACTTTGCAGATCTCTTCTGCCTGTGTGATTAAGTCATTGCCAAGAAGTTGACGTTCGCCAGTCTCTGACCAGTTGAGAGGAGTACGACACTTCCTGCCATAGAGAATTTCAAATGGGGCCTTGCCCAAACTCGCTTGGAAGCTATTGTTGTAGGAAAACTCGGCATATGGAAGACAATCTTCCCACTTCATACCGAAAGAGATAACACAAGCCCTGAGCATATCTTCAAGAATCTGATTGACACGCTCGACTTGGCCGCCAGTTTGAGGATGAAAAGCTGTGCTGAAACGGATGTTGTTGCCCATGGCCTTCTGAAAAGAATCCCAACACTTCGAGGTGAAGATGCTGCCACGATCCGAAGAAATCAACTGCAGAATGCCGTGCATAGAGAAAATCCGAGAGGTATATAGCTCTGGCAATTGAGCTGCTGTGATGGATTCTTTGATAGGCAGAAAGTGAGCCACTTTAGTGAGTTTGTCGATGCCAACGAAGATAGCATCATTGCCACTCTTGGACTTTGGAAACCCAGTCACGAAGTCCATCTCAATGTGGTTAAACTTCCATTCTGGAATGGCAAGAGGTTGGACGAGACCAGCTGGTCGTTGGTGTTCTGCCTTCACTCTTCTGCAGACATCACATTCATTCACGAACTGAGCAGTCTCGCGCTTCATTCGAGTCCACCAATACGACTGCTTGAGGTCATGGTACATCTTTGTACTTCCAGGGTGAATGGATAGGAGTGAATTGTGAGCCTCGTTCATAATGACTTTACGAAGGTCACCTTTAGGCACAACAATGTGATCCTTGAAGAATAGAGTATCCTTGTCATCAAGGCGATAACACTTGTACTTGGGTTGACTCTTAGCAATCCCAATCTTCACCTTCTTCACCATAGCATCAAGAAGTTGAGCCTCGCGAATCTGATCTTCCAAATTAGGAGAGACTTGGAGGTTGGCGAGGAAACCTTGAGGAACAACTTGCAGATTGAGTTTGCGGAAAGCTTCACAAAGCTCGGGTTGGTAAGGCTTGAGAATCAAACTGTTGCAGTACGCCTTCCTGCTCAATGTGTCAGCAATTACATTGGCCTTGCCTGGAGTATATTCTATACTCGGATTATACTCGTGAATCATTTCGACCCAACGAGTCTGCCTGAGGTTGAGATTAGGCTGAGTGAAGATGTACTTGAGACTCTTGTGGTCAGTGAAGATGTCCACTTTTCTTCCCAATAAGAGATGTCTCCAAGTCAAAAGAGCATACACAACTGCCGCCAACTCAAGGTCGTGAGTGGGGTAGTTCTTTTCGTTGGGCTTCAACTAGCGAGAGGTATCGGCCACAACTTTCTTCTCTTGCATCAACACTGCACCAAGACCTTGAAGAGAGGCATCACAGAAAACCTCGAACGGTTTGGATTCATCAGGAGGAGTCAGAACTGGAGCAGTGACTAACTTCTCTTTCAGGGTGTTGAAAGCAATGTCACATTCAGGAAACCAAACGTATTTCACGTTCTTCTAGAGAAGGTTGGAAAGAGGCTTCGTGATCTTTGAAAAATTCTCAACGAACCTTCGACAATAGCTTGCGAGCCCAAGGAAACTGCGGAGTTGCTTCACGTTCTGAGGTGGTTCCCAATTCACAATTGCAGACACGTTCTCAGGATTCACCACTATGCCCTTGGCAGAGATGATATGCCCAAGATAGAGAACCTCATCGAGCCAAAACTCGCACTTTGAAAACTTGGCATAGAACTGATGTTCTCTGAGCTTATCGAGCACCAAATGCAAGTTCTTGGCATGATCTTCCTTGTTCTTGGAAAAGACAAAAATGTCATCGAGGTAGACCAAGACGAAGTCATTTGTGTAGGGGTTGAAGATGAAGTTCATCATGTGAGAGAATGTTGGCGGAGCGTTGACGAGGACAAAAGACATGACAGTGTATTCATATGAACCATAGCTTGTTCTGAATGTTGTCTTGGGGATATCTTGCTCATGAATTCGAATCTGGTGATAGCCCATACGGAGATCCAGCTTGGAGAATACTTGAGCACCTTTGAGTTGTTCAAATAGCTCGTTGATGTTGGGATGTGGGTATTTGTTCTTTATGGTCTTCTTGTTCAATGGACGGTAGTCGACACAAAGTCGGTCCGTTCCATCCTTCTTCTTCACAAAAAGAACTCCACAACCCCATGGAGAAGAACTAGGTCGGATGAGACCCATACGCTCTTGTTCATCGAGTTGCTTCTTCAGCTCCTTCAACTCTTTCGGTCCCAGCTTGTAAGGATGTTTGCAAATAGGTTCCGTGCTAGGCTCAAGATCGATGACGAATTCAAATGGCCAGTGCGGAGGCATTCCTGGAAGCTCTTCTGGAAAGACGTCTTGATATTCGCAAATGACCAGAATTTGAGAGATGGCATCTAGCTCATCCTTCTCATTGAGAGAAAACAGACGAATGGTATCATCCCTTGCGGCAAAGACAATTACATCCTCAGACGAATGAGTTAATTGAATCTGCCTGGCAGCACAATCAAGCTGAGCCTTGTGCTTAGAAAGCCAGTCCATTCCAAGAATAAGATCAATATCCGAGTCACCAAGAACATTAGGAGAAGACAAGAACTTATAGTCACACAATGTGATTGAAACATCCGGAACGCATACTTGAGAAGTCATTTGATGGGCCGGAGAGACAATAGCCAAAGGTTTCGGCAACACTTGAGTAACAAAATCATGCTTGGATGCAAAAGGTCTCGAGATGAAACAATGCAATGCACCAGTGTCAAAAAGAACTCTTGAAGGAATATCTTTAACAAGAAGGTTACCCATGATGACATCTCACGAGTCCTCTACCTGAGCTGCATTCACCATGTTGACCTTGGCGTACTTGGGGTTATGCTTGACCACTGCGGTACTTGCCGATCTCACAGGAGGGGGAGGAGGAAGACGCCTCTGATTGAAGAATTTGTTGGCATAGTGACCCTTCTGTTGGCACTTGTTGCACGTGACATCTGAAAGGGGACGGTGATACGGAGCACTTGATCTTTGAGCTTGAGACAAAGTCTTGTTCTGAAAGCCAGGGTTTGGTGGGTGGGTAGATCCATTGCCACCTTTGCTCTTCTGCTGATAAGGCTGACGGAACGGAGGAGGAGGTAGCCAGTACTTTTGCTGCTTAGCCACTTGAGTTGAGGAAGAAGGAGTTGCATCTCTGACTCGCTTCTTGGAAGCATCACACTTCAGTTGGGCAGCCTCTTGCTTCATTGCCATGTTGTAAAACTCATCGCACTTCTTGGGCTGAAAGAGGACGAGAGCTAGCTGGAGTTCTTCTCAGAGACCACCCCTGAACTGGTATATCATGCTCTTCTCGTCAGGGATGTCCTGCTTGGCGAAACAAGCGAGCCTCTGAACATGATGTTGTATTGGTAAACAGACATAGTGCCTTGCTTCAGGTTGCGGAATTCCTCACGCTTCCTCTCAACCACACTCTGAGGAATGTGATGAGCTCTGAAGTGTTGACGGTATTCATCCCAGGTAATCGCACGGCCTCCTCTGGAATCTTTGTATTGCTGAAACCATTCTGCAGCTTGGTCTTTGAGTTGGAACGAAGCGAACTTGACAAAGTCCTCAGGCCTGACGTTACTGCACTCGAAATGCTTGCATATGTCCACGAGCCAATCATCAGCGTCTGAGGCCTCGACACAGTTGTTGAAAGTCTTTGGATGGTTAGCAAGGAACTGGTTGAGTGTAGCAAACTGATTCTGATTGTTGCCATGGCCCTGGTTGGGTTCTTGCAGAATTTGCATGATCAGCTGCGTGTTTGCATTGGTAGCGGCCATCACAGCTTCCCATGCCTCCGGAGGTGGAGGTGGTGGTGGCGGATCCTGATTCTGATTCTTGCCCTTAGCGGGAGCCATCCTGAAGAGGGTGACATCCGTTAGCATCATGACAGACATATATTCAAGCTGAATCAAACGGGTTGAAATTGTAACATATAGTCTTCATATCCGAACAAAATGAACGAATGCATTCCAATCGAAATGGTCACATTTCCATAAATTGAGAAGCCACTTAGAATTGAGGTAGAAGAAAAACAACAAGGTACGGACAAGAACGAATACTCGGTAAGGATCACCCAATCTCAAACCAAATATCCGCGGAAGAAGAACTAGAGCTACAAGAATTCCCACCTATGAAACTCCCGAACCTTTTCGGTTATGCAATCAGGTGTTGGGGATATAGGGGAAACATAATATCTCACCCAAATCTAGCAAATCCTACATCCAGCTGTATCCATCCTTCAACACATAACCAAGAAAACTTCGGAAATCATTTACCTCAACCTTCAAAAAGCATCCGTTATACAAGTTATGGCAATACTCCCGAACTCCCGCCCCAGTACTGGGTGGCGTCCAGGTTATCTCACCAACAACTGCATAAAAGAGATTTTCGATGTCGGCGAAACTCAGGTATTCCAGAATCTCAACGATAAAATTGTGACGACAACACCTCGGAGCTCAACTCCCCGGGACACTGCCACAACCCCTAAATGTCAGGAGGCACCAAGAACAATGTTCTCGTCACAAAACCATCGGAATGATTCCAAGATACCCGCGTGATCCTAAATTTTTTTTAGTGAAATTTGAGAAGAGAAGAGTCAAAACTCTACGTCAGGATGCCTCACCAGAGCGATGAAAGAACTGAGGAGTAAAAGGAATTCCTAACACTCCGATATATAATTCCTAAATGACTCAAAACATTTTTCTAGACTCAACAATGCCAATGATTCGATCAAGCAGGGGGCTCCTAAGGTCGGGGAAGGCTCTGATACCAACTTTTAACGCCCTCAATGCGGCTATATCTCCTACGTGTCGAAGCACGACTTAGAGGCATTACCGCATTGAAAGCAATGTCGCAAGTGAGGTAATCTTCACAACAACCCATGTAAATAAATAAAGGGGAAACGATACATAGTTGGCTTACACTCGCCACGTCAAACAAATATCATAAATAGCATTACATTCATCCAATACACTCATGGTCCGACTACGGTACCAAAATAAAGATCAACCCCCAAATGCGACAAAATCCCCGATCGCTCCAGCTGGGCACCACTACTGATCATCTGGGAAGGACACGTAGTAACGGCGAGAGTCTTCATCGAACTCCCACTTGAGCTCGGTCATATCATCTAGAACGGTATTATCGGTCCCTGCATCTAGTTTAGGAAGGAATCTATGAGTCACGGGGACTCAGCAATCTCACACCCTCGCGATCAAGACTATTTACGCTTATAGGTAAGGCAAGGTATGATGTGGAGCTGCAGCAAGCGACTAGCATATATGGTGGCTAACCTATTCGAAAAAGAGAGCGAGAAGAGAAGGCAAAAGCACGGTCGAACAACTATGATCAAGAAGTGATCCTAGACCAACCTACATCAAGCATTAGTCCAACACCGTGTTCACTTCCCAGACTCCGTCGAGAAGAGACCATCACGGTTACACACACGGTTGGTGCATTTTAATTAAGTTAAGTTTCATGTGATCTACAACCGGACATTAACAAATTCCCATCTGCCCAAAACCGCGGGCACGGCTTTCGAAAGTTCAAATCCCTACAGGGGAGTCCCAACTTAGCCCATCACAAGCTCTCACGGTCAACGTAGGATATTCCTTCTCCCAAGACAATCCGATCAGACTCAGCATCCCGGTTACGAGATGCTACGTCTCGAGCTAGCGTTGGATTTCCCCGAAGAGGAGGGGGTGATGCAGCACAGTAGCGTAAGTATTTCCCTCAATTTTTGATAACCAAGGTATCAATCTAGTAGGAGGTCACGCGCAAGTCCCTCGTACCTGCACAAAACGGTAGCAACTCGCAACCAACGCTTAGGGGGTGTCAATCCCTTCACGGTCACTTACGAGAGTGAGATCTGATAGAGATAATATTTTTGGTTTTTTTGGTATAAATATGTAAAGTGAAAAGTAAAAGCAAAACAAGTAAAATAAAGTAATGGAGATTGATATGATGAGAATAGACCCGGGGGCCATAGGTTTCACTAGTGGCTTCTCTCAAGAGCATAGATATTCTATGGTGGGTGAACAAATTACTGTTGAGCAATTGATAGAATTTAGCATAGTTATGAGGTTATCTAGGTATGATCTTGTATATAGGCATCACGTCCGTGACAAGTAGACCGACTCCTGCTTGCATCTACTACTATTACTCCACTCATCGACCGCTATCCAGCATGCATCCAGAGTATTAAGTTAAAACAGAGTAACGCCTTCAGCAAGATGACATGATGTAGAGGAATAAATTCATGTAATATGATAAATACCCCATATTGTTATCCTCGATGGCAACAATACAATACGTGCCTTGCAACTCTTTCTGTCACTGAGTAAGGACACCGCAAGATTGAACCCAAAGCTAAGCACTTCTCCCATTGCAAGAACTACCAATCTAGTTGGCCAAACCAAACGGATAATTTGAAGAGACTTGCAAAGATAACTCAATCATACATAAAAGAATTCAGAGAAGATTCAAGTATTATTCATAGATAAGTTGGATCATAAACCCACAATTCATCGGTCTCAACAAACACACCGCAAAAAGAAGATTACATCAAATAGATCTCCACGAGAGAGGGGGAGAACATTGTATTGACATCCAAAAAGAGAGAAGAAGCCATCTAGCTACTAGCTATGGACCCGAAGGTCTGAAGTAAACTACTCACACTTCATCAGAAGGGCTATGGTGTTGATGTAGAAGCCCTCCGTGATGGATGCCCTCTCCGGCGGAGCTCCGGAATAGGCCCCAAGACGGGATCTCGTGGATACAGGAAGTTGCGGCGGTGGAATTAGGTTTTTGGCTCCGTCTTTGGTCTATTGGGGGTACGTAGGTATATATAGGAGGATGGAGCACGTCGGTGGAGCTCCGAGGGGCCCACGAGGCAGGGGGGCGCGCCCAGGGGGGGCGCCCTCCACCCTCGTGACCTCCCCGGAAACTTCTTGGAGTAGGGTTCAAGTCTCCTGGATCACGTTCGGTGAGAAGATCATGTTCCCGAAGGTTTCATTCCGTTTGGACTCCGTTTGATATTCTGTTTCCTCGAAATACTGAAATAGGCAAAAAAACAGCAATTCTGGGCTGGGCCTCCAGTTAATAGGTTAGTCCCAAAAATAATATAAAAGTGGAAAATAAAGCCCAATATAGTCCAAAATAGTAGATAAAGTAGCATGGAGCAATCAAAAATTATATATACGTTGGAGACGTATCAGGCATCCCCAAGCTTAATTCCTGCTCGTCCTCGAGTAGGTAAATGATAAAAAGAGAATTTTTGATGCGGAGTGATACTTTGGCATAATTTCAATGTAAATCTTCTTAATCATGGTATGAATATTCAGATCTGAAAGGTTCAAGACAAAAGTTTATATTGACATAAAAAATGATAATACTTCAAGCATACTAATCAAACAATTATGTCATCTCAAAATAACATGGCCAAAGGAAGTTCATCCCTACAAAATCATATAGTTAGGCTATGCTTCATTTTCGTCACACAAAGATGTTCCCAACTTCTATACCCCCGATGAAAAGCCAAGCAATTGTTTCATACTCAAATAATCTCAAACTTTTTCAACCTTCACGCAATACATGAGCGCGAGCCATGGACATAGCACTATGGGTGGTATAGAATATGATGATGGGGATTGTGTGGAAAAGACAAAAAAGGAGAAAGTCTCACATCAACGAGGCTAATCAATGAGCTATGGAGATGCCCATCAATTGATGCTAATGCAAGTAGTAGGGATTGCCATGCAACGGATGCACTAGAGCTAAGAATGCTCAACAAAAGAAAACTAGTGGGTGTGCATCCAACTTGCTTGCTCATGAAGACCTAGGGCATTTTGAGGAAGCCCATCGTTGGAATATACAAGCCAAGTTCTATAATGAAAAATTCCCACTAGTATGAACAGGACAACTTATGAGACTCACTATATGAAAATCATGGTGCTACTTTGAAGCACAATATATGAGACTCACTACATGAAGAACAAGGTGCTACTTTGAAGCACAAGTGTGGAAAAAGAGATAGTAGCATTGCCCTTTTTATTTTCTCCTTCTTTTTTTGGGGGCCTTTCTTTTTTTCTTTTTGGCCTTTCTCTTTTTTTTGATTGGGCAATGCTCTAATAATGATGATCATCACACTTCTATTGATTACAACATAATGATTACAACTCGATACTAGAACAAGATATGACTCTATATGAATGCCTCCGGCGGTGTACCGGGATGGTGCAATGAATCAAGAGTGACATGTATGAAAAATAATGCATGGTGGCTTTGCCACAAATACGATGTCAACTACAAGATCATGCAATGGCAATATGACAAAAGTAAAGCATGTCATGATGATGATGATGATGGTGGAAGTTGCATGGCAATATATCTCGGAATGGCTATGGAAATGCCATGATAGGTAGGTATGGTGGCTGTTTTGAGGAAGATATAGAGAGGTTTATGTGTGAAAGAGCGTATCATATAACGGGGTTTGGATGCACCGGCGAAGTTTGCACCAATTCTCAATGTGAGAAAGGGAAATGCACGGTACCGAAGAGGCTAGCAAATGGCGGAAAGGTAAAAGTGCGTATAATCCATGGACTCAACATTAGTCAAAAGAACTCATATACTTATTGCAAAAATTTATAAGTCATCAAAAATCAAGTACTACGCACATGCTCCTAGGGGGATAGATTGGTAGGAAAAGACCATCGCTCGTCCCCGACCGCCACTCATAAGGATGCACAAGCCAGGTACACTTCATGCTTCAAATTTGTTACACAACTTTAACCATACGTGCATGCTACGGGACTTGCTAACTTCAACACAAGTATTTCTCAAATTCACCACTACTCTACTAGAACGACTATGATATTATCACCTCCATATCTCAAAACAATTATCAAGCATCAAACTTATCTTAGTATTCAACCCACTAAAAACAAAGTTTCACATATCTTGAATAACAAGTATATTAACATTAAGCAAATTACCATGCTATTAACGACTCTCAAAATAATCTAAGTGAAGCATGAGAGATCAAGTTTCTTTAAAACAAAACACCACCGTGCTCTAAAAGATCTAAGTGAAGCACTAGAGCAAAAATTATCACGCTCAAAAAGATATAAGTGAAGCACATAGAGCAAACTATCAAGCTCAAAAGATATAAGTGAAGCACATAGAGTATTCTAACAAATTTCAATTCATACATGGCTCTCTCAAAAGGTGTGTACAGGAAGGATGATTGTGGTGGACTAACAAGCAAAGACACAAATAATACAAGACGCTCCAAGCAAAACACATATCATGTGGTGAATAAAAATATAGCTCCAAGTAAATTACCGATGGAAGTGGACGAAAGAGGGGATGCCTTCCGGGGCATCCCCAAGCTTTGACTTTTTGGTTTCCTTGGATTATCTTGGGGGTGCCATGGGCATCCCCAAGCTTAGGCTCTTTCCACTCCTTGTTCCATAATCCATCAAAAGAATTCACCCAAAACTTGAAAACTTCACAACACAAAACTCAATAGAAATCTCGTGAGCTCCGTTAGAGAAAGAAAACAAAAGACTACTTTAAGGTACTGTAGTGAACTTGTTCTTTATTTTTATTGGTGTTAAACCTACTGTATTCCAACTTCTCTATGGTTTATAAACTCTTTTACTAGCCATAGATTCATCAAAATAAGCAAACAACACACGCAAAACAGAATCTGTCAAAAACAGAACAGTCTGTATTAATCTGTTACTAACGCAAACTTCTGGAACCCAAAAAATTCTAACAAAATTAGAAGACCTGGGAAATTTGTTTATTGATCAGCATAAATTGGAATCACTATTTTATCACGTTCTGGTGATTTTTGACAATTCTGGCACTGAGCGCAAAGATTCTGGAAATTACAGCAAGATCAAATAACTATCTTCCAAGAAGATCTAATAGGTTTAACTTGGCACAAACACTAATTAAAAGATAAAACCAAATCTAAACAGAATCTAGATGGATTATTTATTCCTAAACAGAACCAAAAACAAAAAAACACAAAATAAAATTGGGTTGCCTCCCAACAAGCGCTATCGTTTAACGCCCCTAGCTAGGCATAAAAGCAAAGATAGATCTAGGTATTGCCATCTTTGGTAGGCAATCCATAAGTGGCTCTCATGATAGATTCATATGGTAATTTTATTTTCTTTCTAGGAAAGTGTTCCATGCCCTTCTTTAAGGGAAATTGTAATTTAATATTCCCTTCCTTCATATCAATAATTGCACCAATCGTTCTAAGAAAAGGTCTACCAAGAATAATAGGACATGAAGGATTGCAATCTATATCAAGAACGATAAAATCTACGAGCACATAATTCCTATTTGCAACAATAAGAACATCATTAATTCTTCCCATAGGCATTTTAATAGTGGAATCCACAAGATGCAAGTTTAGAGAGCAATCATCAAAGTCACGGAAATCTAGCAAATCACACAAAGTTTTGGGGATAGTAGAGACACTAGCACCCAAATCACACAAAGCATAAAACTTGTAATTTTTAATTTTAATCTTAATTGTAGGTTCCCACTCATCATGGAGTTTTCTAGGGATATAAACTTTCAACTCAAGCTTTTCTTCATAAGATTGCATTAAGGCGTCAACAATGTGTTCGGTAAAGGCCTTATTTCGACTATAAGCATGAGGAGAATTTAACACGGATTGCAACAAGGAAATACAATCAATTAAAGAGCAATTTTCATAGTTAAATTCCTTGAGGTCCAAAATAGTGGGTTTAGCAATATCTAGATTTTTATTTCTTTCAATCCCTTTTTTATCAATTTCATCATCAGGATCTAAAAACTCAGAATTCTTAGAACGCCTTCTAGGTAAGGGAAGATCATAATCAGATTCATCAAGATTCATATTGCAAAACAAAGATTTAATAGGGGAAACATCAATAACTTTTAGATCTTCATCTTGATTCTCATAGTTATTAGAAGAACACGCTTTAATAAAGGCATCTTTGTAAGCACGCATCCTAGCGGTTCTTTCTTTGCACTCATCAATGGAAATTCTCATGGCTTTGAGAGACTCATTGATATCATGCTTAGGAGGAATAGATCTAAGCTTTAAAGAATGAACCTCAAGAGAAATTCTATCAACGTTCCTAGACAAATCATCAACTTTAAGCAATTTCTCTTCAAGCAAAGCATTGAAATTCTTTTGCGAATTCATAAACTCTTTAACACTACTCTCAAATTCAGAGGGCATCTTATTAAAATTTCCATAAGAGTTGTTGTAGGAATTTCCATAATTATTAGAAGGATTACTAGGATAAGGCCTAGAATTAAAATTCCCTCTATACGCGTTGTTACCAAAACTATTCCTACCAACAAAATTCACATCCATAGATTCATTATTATTCTCAAGCAAAGTAGATAAAGGCATATTATTGGGATCAGAAGAAACACTCTTAACAAATAAATTCCTAAGTTCATCCATCTTTTCACTCAAAACATTGATTTCTTCTATAGCATGCACTTTTTTATTAGTAGATCTTTCAGTATGCCATTGAGAATAATTGACCATAATATTATCTAGGAGTTTAATAGCATCTCCTAAAGAGATTTCCATAAAAGTGCCTCCGGCGGCCGAATCTAAAAGATTTCTAGAAGCAAAATTCAATCCAGCATAAATTTTTTGTATAATCATCCATAAGTTCAAACCATGAGTAGGACAATTACGTAGCATTAATTTCATTCTATCCCAAGCTTGTGCAACATGTTCATGATCAAGTTGCTTAAAATTCATAATATCGTTCCTAAGAGAGATAATCTTAGCGGGAGGAAAATACTTATAGATAAAAGCATCTTTGCACTTGTTCCAAGAATCAATACTATTTTTAGGCAAAGATGAAAACCACGCTTTAGCACGATCTCTAAGCGAAAAAGGAAATAGCTTCAATTTAACGACATCATTATCGACATCCTTTTTCTTTTGCATATCACATAAATCAACAAAGCCATTTAGATGAGTAGCGGCATCTTCACTAGAAAGGCCGGCGAATTGATCTTTCATAATAAGATTCAACAAAGCAGTATTGATTTCACAAGATTCAGTATTGGCAAGAGGAGCAATCGGAGTGCTAAGGAAATCATTGTTATTGGTATTGGTGAAGTCACACAATTTGGTAGCATCTTGGGCCATCACGACAAGCAAGCAAACTAACACACGAGCAAACAAAAGGCAAAGGGAGAGAGAGGGCGAATAAAACGGCAAGGGTGAAGTGGGGGAGAGGAAAACGAGAGGCAAATGGCAAATAATGTAATGCGAGAGATAGAGATTGTGATGGGTACTTGGTATGTTGACTTTTGCGTAGGCTTCCCCGGCAACGGCGCCAGAAATCCTTCTTGCTATGTCTCGAGCTAGCGTTGGTTTTCCTCGAAGAGGAGGGGGTGATGCAGCACAGTAGCGTAAGTATTTCCCTCAGTTTTTGAGAACCAAGGTATCAATCCAGTAGGAGGTCACGCGCAAGTCCCTCGTACCTGCACAAAATGGTAGCAACTCGCAACCAACGCTTAGGGGTTGTCAATCCCTTCACGGTCACTTACGAGAGTAAGATCTGATAGAGATAATATTTTTGGTATTTTTGGTATAAAGATGCAAAGTGAAAAGTAAAAGCAAAACAAGTAAAATAAAGTAATCGAGATTGATATGATGAGAATAGACCCGGGGGCCATAGGTTTCACTAGTGGCTTCTCTCAAGAGCATAGATATTCTACGGTGGGTGAACAAATTACTGTTGAGCAATTGATAGAATTTAGCATAGTTATGAGGATATCTAGGTATGATCATGTATATAGGCATCACGTCCGTGACAAGTAGACCGACTCCTTCCTACATCTACTACTATTACTCCACTCATCGACCGCTATCCAGCATGCATCTAGAGTATTAAGTTAAAAACAGAGTAACGCCTTAAGCAAGATGACATGATGTAGAGGAAAAAATTCATGCAATATGATAAATACCCCATCTTGTTATCCTCGATGGCAATAATACAATACGTGCCTTGCAACTCTTTCTGTCACTGAGTAAGGACACCGCAAGATTGAACCCAAAGCTAAGCACTTCTCCCATTGCAAGAACTACCAATCTAGATGGCCAAACCAAACGGATAATTCGAAGATACTTGCAAAGATAACTCAATCATACATAAAAGAATTCAGAGAAGATTCAAGTATTATTCATAGATAAGTTGGATCATAAACCCATAATTCATCGGTCTCAACAAACACATCGCAAAAAGAAGATTACATCGAATAGATCTCCACGAGAGAGGGGGAGAACATTTTATTGAGATCCAAAAAGAGAGAAGAAGCCATCTAGCTACTAGCTATGGACCCGAAGGTCTGAAGTAAACTACTCACACTTCATCGGAAGGGCTATGGTGTTGATGTAGAAGCCCTCCGTGATGGATGCCCTCTCCGGCGGAGCTCCGGAACAGGCCCCAAGATGGGATCTCGTGGATAAAGGAAGTTGCGGCGGTGGAATTAGGTTTTTGGCTCCGTCTTTGGTCTATTGGGGGTACGTAGGTATGTATAGGAGGAAGGAGCACGTCGGTGGAGCTCCGAGGGGCCCACGAGGCAGGGGGGCGCCCAGGGGGGCGCGCCCTCCACCCTCGTGACCTCCCCGGAAACTTCTTGGAGTAGGGTCCAAGTCTCCTAGATCACGTTCGGTGAGAAGATCACGTTCCCGAAGGTTTCATTCCGTTTGATATTCTGTTTCCTCGAAATACTGAAATAGGCAAAAAAACAACAATTCTGGGCTGGGCCTCCGGTTAATAGGTTAGTCCCAAAAATAATATAAAAGTGGAAAATAAAGCCAAATATAGTCCAAAACAGTAGATAAAGTAGCATGGAGCGATCAAAAATTATAGATACGTTGGAGTCGTATCAGAAGACATCCTCGACTAAGGTAAAACAAGTCCAGCAACACCGCCCGAATGTGCCGACAAATCCCGATAGGAGCTGCACATATCTCGTTCTCAGGGCACACTCATATGAGCAATCCGTACAACTGAAACCAGCCCTCAAGTTTCCCCGAGGTGGCGCTGCAAGGGGCTCTAGTTTGGACCAACACTCAGAGGAGCACTGGCCCCGGGGGGGGGGGTTAATAAAGATGACCCTTGGGCTCCAGAAACCCAAGGGAAAAAGAGGCTAGGTGGCAAATGGTAAAACCAAGGTTGGGCATTGCTAGAGGAGTTTTATTCAAGGCGAACTGTCAAGGGGTTCCCATTATAACCCAACCGTGTAAGGAACGCAAAATCCGGGAACATAACACCGATATGATGGAAACTAGGGCGGAAAGAGTGGAACAAAACACTAGGCATAAGGCCGAGGCTTCCACCCTTTACCAAATATATAGGTGCATTAAGATAAACAAGATAATATGGTGATATCCCAACAATAAACATGTTCCAACAAGGAACAATCTCCAAACTTCACCTGCAACTAGCAACGCTATAAGAGGGGCTGAGCAAAGCGGTAATATAGCGAAACAACGGTTTGCTAGGACATGGTGGGTTAGAGATTTGACATGGAAATCTGGGAGGCATGATAAGCAAGTGGTAGGTATCATAGCATAGGCATAGCAAAAGAGCGAGCATCTAGCACGCAAAGATATAAGTGATTTCGAGGGTATGGTCATCTTGCCTGCAAAATTCTCAAAGTTGACTTGATCCTCGTAAGCGCACTCAACGGGCTCCTCGTTCACGAACTCATCTCTCGGCTCTACCCAAACAAGAATAACAAGCAAACAGAACACAATCAACTATGTGCAATGCTCAAACAACATGATGCAAACATGGTATGATATGCGGGATGCAGTATGTGATGCATATGCAAGATTTGCAAAGGAATGAATGAACCTGGCCTCAACTTAGAAATCCAAGAGTGCCACTGGAAAGGTGAGGTGATTTTGGTTGAAATCGATATAAAGATCACCGGAATCGGATGCACGGTTTGGAAATGGCAAGCAAAACAAATATGGCACCGGTCTGCGATAATCAGCAAGTAGCCATCTAAATGCATCAAGTAAAAATATGCTACAACACACAAACATGGCAATAAAATATATGGCAGGGATCCACTCATGAAGCTTGACAAAATATGAACACTGAGCTACGGCTAAATCATCCATTAACAGGTTCAAACAAGCATGGCAAAAGTGCAAATGATAACAGGTTTCAGACATAGTGAAATTAACACAAGTCTGGAATTTATCATCAGGAAGTAATCTTTAGATCATGAAAACTACATGCTACAGGAACTTAACATGGCAAAGCAAGGAATGTCATGAATCTACTCTAAGCATATAACAAAAGTCCCTTAGTGACCTTGAGCTAAAAGGGATCAGAAAATACAATTGCAAGCATGTGAACATAGCAAAAACATAAACAGATTCAGACTTGGTGAAAAACTGGAGCACGCAAATCAGTTAACAAGTTGTCATGCTTACGAGCTCGATGCACTCACTATAGAGCATGGCATGACAAACTAAGCATACACCCATCAAGAAGACATGACATAGAATCTAGACATGTCAAGAACAACATGATAGCATGCACAAATCAATAGCAACATCCTCGGCAAAATCTCTAAACATATCAACAATCTGCCAGGATAATTTTATAGCAAAAGTAGAGCTCTATTGACTCAAGGTAGGTTGCTCCATAATTGCAAACACAGACATGGATGGATAGAGCACCACAATCTTAACAAAACATCCTTACTGATCATCCTCAAAAGAGGCACGGATCACTAGGAAACAACATGAACATATGGCATAAAAAAAAACAGGATCACCGAGTAAGCTACTTTGCATGCTTGTGCTAGTAACCACAAAGATCACAAAAATACATGACATACACCCCTGTTAAGATGGCATGGCATATAACAAAACACATGTAGATCTCAGGATCATAGCTTGCACACATAAATCATGGCAAAAATGACAAAAGGCCATTTGCTGAAATAGATCTGCAACTTTCCTCACATAGCCCTGTTCCAATAGCATTTCGGGCATCAAGGTGCGCTCAAATGAAAATGATGCAATGAGATTAAATGATGTACTCATCGAGACGAACATTTTGGTATGCTACACGCACACGGATGCAGTGTTATGGCATGTCAAAGATTGCAAATAAACTAGGGTTTGGGGATGAAAAAGTCAACTGAGATCTAGATCCAGATCCAGCCGGCGCGGATCCCGAGGTTCGCCGGAGTTACTGTTCACCGGAGGAGCTTGTGACGGCCGGAGAGAGGAGGAGCTCGCCGGAGGAGGACTTGCCGGGCCTGAGGGAGGCTGGGGCGGCGGGCGCTGGCGTCGAGGCGGCGCAGTGGCTCGCCCGCGTCGGGGCGGAGATGAGGCGACGCGGCGGAGCGGCGGGCGCCGGTTGTCGTCGCCGGTGATGGCACGCGGCGGCTCCGGGTGGCCGGCCGCGGGGAAGAAGGCCGGCGGCGCGGCGAAGTGGGGCTTCAGGCGGGACAAGTGGCGCGTGGCAATTGGCGGCGGCGGTGTGTCCGGGCGGCGGCGGACATGTCCGGCAGCGGCGCGAGGATTTTTTTAGGGTTTGAGACGAGGGGATCCGGGATTTATGGAAGGGGATCTATTTATAGAGGTAGAGGGAGCTAGGAAGCTCCAAATGAGGTGTGGTTTGCGGCCACGCGATCGTGATCGAATGCTCTAGATGATGGAACAGGTTTAGGTGGGTTTTTGGGCCACTTTGGAGAGGTGTTGGGCTGCAACACACACGAGGCCTTTTCGGTCCCTCGGTAAACCGTTGGAGTATCAACGAAGTCCAAATGGTACGAAACTTGACAGGCGGTCTACCGGTAGTAAACCAAGGCCGCATGACAAGTCTCGGTCCAATCCGAAAACGTTTAACCCCCACACACGAAAAGAGGTAGAAAGGACCACCAGAGGACATAGGAGCGCCGGAATGCAAAACGGAAAACGGGGAAAAAGCTCGAATGCATGAGACGAACACGTATGCAAATGCAATGCACATGATGACATGAGATGAGATGCATGACAAAGACAAAACACACAGAGACAAAAACCCGACAACGGAGAAATAAAATAACTTTAATGCCGGAAATGACAAGAGTTGGAATACAGATAAGGTAAATTACATTCGGGGTGTTACATCTACTTTGACCAAAAGTAGTTTAGCTTAGTTTAAATTTATGTTTTATGTTCGGTTATGCAAAACTACATAAGTTTATGTTTGAATGCATGCTACTTTCGGTTGAACCTGCTTTGAACTTGACCAAATTGAAGTTTACAACCTTAAGTTTAGGGGATTCCGCTTCACCTTGTTCAGCAACTGGAATGTCTGACGCCTCTTTCTTTACCATCTGTAATAGTACAAGTATAGAACCCTAGTATATCATTCTTTATTTGGTGCTTCTGTAATTCTTAAACATATGTACCTGTGAATCGAATAATGCATTGGTTGTTTGAACCCGATGGATATGAATAAAACTATAGCCTACTTTCAAGTTTAAATTAGGTAAAATTTTAAATAGAAGCAATTAAATTAGGGCGAAATTACGTTGTGTGGGTCATTGCAGCACACATGGTTGGTAAAACATAAACGTTTGTGATATACACCATAATCCGAGAAGGTTCACAGAGAGGAAACGTGTGCAAGCATGCGCATAGTTGCTGTTTGCAAAGCGTGTGTGATGTCAGACACTATCACATACGGTGCGGGAAAACTAAATGTGTCTGATTGTCTACCTATCATACATGGTTTATAATCATGAACTGTTTGTGATGTGCCAGGCATCGTAAATCTCCTGTGCCTAGAATCTGCCTAGAAAATTGCCGTGCCAGGAATCTGCCTGGTTTTAGGCAAAAGCACAAAACTTCGACTGCGATGGCAATGCGAGCACAAACGAGTGGCAAGGATGAAGCGTTTGGGATATTTGAGATATCAGAAACGGTTATATAGGGACAACAGTATGCATCAAGGCTCCCTATCCCCGATGGTTTCCGGGTCATGTGGGAAGGACCCCCTATCGCCCACACTCACTTGGAGACGGTTCCATATGCCGTCGCAGAAAGGGGTTAAAAACTGTTTGTTTAGGACCGACGCGCACCAGTGCATGGAAACGGCCATTCAAAGACCATGCAATAGGGCCTCATATTCAGCCGCATTGTTGGAGTCTGTATACATGATTTGTAATACGTAACGGACTGTGTCCCATATGGGGGATGTTAGGATCATACCAGCCCTCAATACGGCTAACATTTTAGAGCCGTCGAAGTACATTACATAGTTAGAGTATGTGTTGTACTCCTTGGGGAGTTCGGCTTCTGTCCATTCGTTGACAAAGTCGAGCAACACCTAAGATTTAATTGCTCGGTGTGGCTTGTATGTTATTTCAAATGGTAAGATCTCGATGGCCCATTTGGCGATGCGGCCGATGGCGTACCAATTGTTTATGATGTCATGGAGTGGTACTTCAGAAGCCACCATGATCGAACACTCTTGCAAGTAGTGCCGCAACTTCCGGGATGCCATGAAGACTGCATACGCTATCTTTTGATAATGTGGGTATCGAGATTTGCATGGTGTTAGAACAACGGATACATAGTACACCGGTTTCTGGAGTGGGAATTTATGTCCCTCCTACTGTCGTTCAATGACGAGCACCACACTTACTACCTGATGAGTCGCAGATATGTAGAGCAACATAGGTTCGCCAACACTTGGTGCGGTCATGATTGGGTTGCTTGCTAACACGATTTTTATTTCTTCCAATCCGGCTGTAGCCACGTCCGTCCACTCGAAGTGGTCGGTGTGTCAGAGGAGTCGATAATGTGGTAGTGCCTTCTCCCCTAATCTGGAGATAAAGTGGCTCAAGGCTGCCACGCACCTGGCTAGTTTTTGGACTTGCTTTAAGTCTGTTGGTGTCGCCAATTGTGACAAGGCTCGGATTTTTGCCGGATTCGCTTCAATTCCTCTACTGGAAGCAATGAACCCAAGTAGTTTTCTGGCTGGAATGCCTAAGATGCATTTTTCTGGATTGAGCCGTATGTCATATGTCCGGAGGTTGTTGAATGTGATTCACAGATCGTCCATCAATGATTCGACATGTTTAGTCTTGATGAGGACATCATCGACGTATGCCTCCACTATCTTGCCAATTTGCTTTTCCAAACATGTTTGAATCATGCGTTGGTAAGTGGCACCGACGTTTTTGAGCCCGAAAGGCATAGTGGTGAAGCAGAAAGGGCCGTAGGGGGTAATGAATGTTGTTGCAGCTTGGTCAGAATCCTTCATCTTGATTTGATGGTATCCGGAGTATGCGTCAAGGAAACACGGTGAGTTGTCTCCTGTGGTCGCGTCAATTATTTGGTAAATGCGGGGTAGTGAGAAGGGATCCTTAGGGAAAGCCTTATTGAGATAAAATCGACATAGAGGCGCCAGGATTTATCCAACTTTGGCACCATGACCAGATTTGCTAGCCATTCTGGGTTTTTGATCTCTTGGATGAACCCGGCTTAAAGTAGCTTGGCTAGCTCCTCCCCCATAGCCTGTCGTTTGGGTTCGGAAAATTGTCGCAGCGTTTTCTTGACTTGTTTGAACCCCTTTATTATGTTGAGGCTGTGTTCGGCTAGTCTGCGTGGGATTCCCGGCATATCCGACGGGTGCCAGGCAAAATGTCCCAATTCTCGCGCAGGAACGCTCTCAAGGTGACGTCAACTGTCGGATCCAACTATGCTCCGATGGAAGCTGTCTTGTTGGGATCCGTCGGGTGCACTTGAAATTTAACTATTTCGTCTGGTGGTTTGAAAGAAGTGGACTTGGGCCTCTTATCAAGGATTGCATCGTCTTTGTACACTATAGAGTACAGAGTGGTTAACTCTTCGGCCGCGAGGGCCTCAGATAGTGCCTCGAGGGCGAAAGATGTTGTTTTGTTTTCGGCGCGGAGTGAAATATCCAGATCACTTGGTGATTGTGATAACTCCGTTGGGCCTGGCATTTTGAGCTTCATGTACCCGTAATGGGGTATAGCTTGGAAGCATGTGAATGCGTCTCACCCCAAAAGGGCGTGATATCCGCTATTGAAAGGTGCCACATGGAAGAGCAACTCTTCAGACCTGTAGTTCTTCGGTGTACCAAACACCACATCAAGCTTAATTTTTCCCAAGTTTGGGCTTCTCGACTGGGGATAATGCCTCGAAAAGTGGTGCAGCTTTGCTCAAGGCGACCCTTGTCCATTTGCATTTTTTGGAGCGTATCCTCATAAATGAGGTTTAGTCCCCTGCCGCCGTCCATGAGCACCTTTGTGAGCCTGAAGCCATCCACGATCGGGTTTAGGACCAAGGCGGCAGGTGCTCAGACTGATCTGGCCCTTGGTTCGTCATCGGCAGTGAAAGTTATTGCCATATCGTTCCAGGGATTCATTTTGGCTGCGTAGTTGACTTTAGCAAGGTCGCAGAGCACCCTTTTGCGCTGATTATTTGAAGAAAAGGTCTCGAAGACCGTAAAGACATTGAGATTGTAGTCCTCCGAAGAGTACGTCTCCGGAGTGGTGTTGGTGAGGATGACCTCGCCACTCTTAGCCACTTGCCGGAGTACCGAACATGCCCGAAGGCTGTGTGTTAGTTCGGTATTCGGCGTAGTGTGTATTTGACAGGGCTTGTCGAGCAGTTCTTCAAGGACAGTCCTATGCCCTGTGAAGGATTTGGTTCTCTTGTCGATGAGATGATAGTAGGGTGCCCCGTAAGGGTGCATCCTTTTTCTCCGTCCGGTGGGCTACTTAAAGGCATGAGGTACCCACCGGGCTGTCTGGTCTTTCCAGGCGCTTTCCATTGTGCAGTACTTTTGTATGATGTGTGCTAGATCTGCGAAGTGCAGTATGCGGTGGCGGTTGAGGGCGTTGAGGATTCCCTTGTTCGTACAGTTGCGGCAAAATAATGAAACCGCATCATCGTCGTAGCAATCTTTGATCTTGTTTTTAACAAGGAAGAATCTGGCCCAGAAGTGATGGACCAGTTCCTGAGGCTGCTGCCATACATACATTAGGTCGCTTATGTCTAGAGGGCCTGAATTGCTTGGGGAATATTGCTTGTGGTGGGTAGGCAGGATAAAATCCAAACCTTGACCCACTATTGCGTCTGGAGTTTGAAGAACTTCCAAGGTTACCAGCCAAGGATGCAGAGTGTCCTGGCGGCTTTTGGGCTCAACGTCCGGTTCTATGTTCGGAGGACATGAGGTCTCTTCCCGAAGTTGTGTCCGGCTCGCAGGGCTCAGAAATCCGAACATAGCTTGTTCTTAACTTAGGGGGAGAAGTATTCTCGGCTTGTTCCTCCACGACCGCTACCAAATGGGTGATCGGCGGGGACTTGATTTCCCTCTGATCAGGTTTAAGACCAATCCGATCGTAGTCTGTTGCAACCCCCAGGGCGGCTATGTGATCTAGTACTTCATTCAAGGACGAGACATGTGCTAGATCCAGCTTTTCGGGGTGTTCAAGGCCGATGCGAAGACGGTGTTTTGCGATTTGGAGGGCTGCTTGTGGCTTAACGGCCGCGCGGGCGCCCATGGTGAAACCGCCGTGCTGGAGGACCTGTCTCGGAGCTAGGGCCCCTCCAGAGATAATGTTGTCATTAATGACAAGGTGAGCCATCGATCCTGCCGTCGACAACATAGAGGAACTCTCAATGAAAACACCAATGTCGGTGTCAAAACCAGCCAATCTCGGGTAGGGGGTCCGGAACTATGCGTCTGTGGATCGAAGGTAGCAGGAGACAAAGGGGACACGATGTTTACCCAGGTTCGGGCCCTCTTAATGGAGGTAATACCCTACTTCCTGCTTGATTGATCTTGATGAGTATAGGGGTTACATGATTTGATCTACCTCGAGATCGTAATGGCTAAACCCTAGATGTCTAGCCTATATGAATTCTGATAGCCTCTACGGACTAAACCCTCCGGTTTATATAGACATAGGAGGGGACTAAGGTTGTACAAAGTCGGTTTATAGGAAAAGGAAAGCACACATCCGGACGCCAATCATACCATCCACGCAAAGGAGAGTCCTATCCGTACATGGGGGAAGGCCTGCTACCTTGTATCTTCACGGCCCATGAGTCCGGCCCAAGCTATACGGACCGGACACCTGAGGACCCCATAATCCAGGACTCCCTCAGATGGTATACTAGGAACTTCTCCCATGTGCATGCATAGGTATTGTCGGAGCTTCACGGATGTTGAGGAGGAGTGCAAGCACCAAGGAACAACTACACCATTTGCGAGGGAAGCCTAGAAGCGAAGACGGAGCTGCTGAAGCTACAGCGGCCGGACATCCAGGCAAGAGGCCGGACATCTAGTGCCTGGGCAGCCACATAGGAACTGCTCCAACAGCCGACCAGCCACAAGCCAACTCTAGGCCCCGGACATCCGGCCCTTCCCCCAGAAATCCGGACAACAGCTATCCAGAGAAGAACAGATTCGGCCCCGCCTGGCCAGACATCTGGCAAGAGCCGCGGACATCCCGCACCCCGCGAACGGCCGGACATCCGGCGCCTTCCTGTGCGCAGAGTCGGGCCAAAGGCCCATGTATCCCTCTTTCACACTTACCCCTTCGTGGCTTAGACTATATAGACCCCCTCCTCCTCCCAGTTAGGGTTAGCAAAGGATTAGCTCATTTGAGAGAGAGAGATTTGCTCATCCACTTGGTTACTTCTCCATTGGAGTTCGCGACCTCTTCAGAGAAGATCCCCCAAGAGGATTCAAGACCCCTCATGGGAAGACCTCCTCACGGAGATGAACTTTACCTTGTATCTTTCCTTTTGTTGTTCATGTACCTCATGGATCTTATGTGTTTGATTGTCTAGTGGATATATGATTGGACTTTTTCTTGAGTGTTTCCCCTTGTGATTTCTCTCCGTTCTTCCCCTTGTTCTTCAAGGGAATCCACACCAACCGTGAAAGTTCGGCCTACACCGAGTTAGCCCCGTATCACTTGCAGGGCTCAATGAAGGCAAACTACCCCACCAAGGCTTCACCGCTCCACCTCACAGCGATGCAAGTCATCGATCGGTGCGGTGTCAAGCCCAAAGGTGACAAGGTGGCTGTTTCTTGCCACACGACAGCCACTTCCTAAGGAAATCATATCCAAATGACACTCGTCCAGAGACGTGTCGTGTAGGCATGCGAGAAGCTGGCAAAGCAGCCCAGCAAGGCTGGCTGGGCACACCGTGATGTGACACTAAGAGGCACATTTAATGCGCTCTGTCCCGCCTGCAGAGTTAGGTATGATAGCACTATTTGCTGTCTAATCAGTGCACAATGACTGATTTGCCACTGTGGTAACCCCTTGATCTATAAAAGGTGGCCCATGGCAACCTAAAAAGGGATTCGGACCCTTGTACGCAAATACGCGCGTGGCCACTCTCGCCCTGAGGAAACCCTAAGATGCAAGAGCGTTGCATTTCCACCACAATCCACCAAAGCAGGAGTAGGGTTTTACACCTCGCGACGGCCCGAACGTGGGTAAAATCGCCCGTGTGATCTCTGTCGTGCTGCACGACGCTCTATCCGCTCTTTGTTCAACATGCTCATCCCCTCGCCGAACCACAAGGGGCTCATAGCCCCATGGGTAGCCATGGTTTCCAACGACATCTTTGGTGCTCCAGGTAAGGGGAAGCATTTGCGCAAACCCGAGAAGTGTACGCAGCGCGTCATATTCATCATCGTTTTCTTCATCGACGGCTACATCGTCCATGGCGCCCAAGAAGAAGCCTGGTGTCACAGCTCACCCGTCCACCTCAAAGGCCCCGCCACCCGCGATCGTCGACGCCGCGAGGCTACGGGGACGCATGAAGATGTGGACGTTGTGGGGGACGTGGTCGGCGCAGGCAGCATTGGCACCGCCTCCGCTGCGGCCAAAAGAGGTGCAGGAGGCACCGGGGAAGGACAACATTAGCAGCATCCCATCAACCATGCTCCACGAGGTACAGGTTGAGATATTATTCCGTCTACACCTCTCCACCTGGCTGAAGGGCATAGCCGCAGTGGCGGCACTCGTTCTAGGGAGAATCGCGGCTCTCCGGCCTCTCTCATAGCGGGTGTCTGTATCAATACCGGCGGATCTCGGGTAGGGGGCCCCGAACTATGCGTCTAAGGTCGATGGTAACAGGAGACAGGGGACACAATGTTTAGCCAGGTTCGGGCCCTCTCTATGGAGGTAATACCCTACTTCCTGCTTGATTGATCTTGATGAATATGCGTATTACAAGAGTTGATCTACCACGAGATCGTAATGGCTAGACCCTAAAAGTCTAGCCTGTCTGACTATGATTATCAAGAGATCTGCCTATGGACCTAGCCCTTCGGTTTATATAGACACCGGAGGGATCTAGGGTTACATAAGGTCGGTTACAGAGAAATGAATCTTCATATTTGGATGCCAAACTTGCCTTCCACGCCAAGCAGAGTCCCATCCGGACACGGGTAGAGTCTTCGGTCTTCGTATCTTCATAGCCCATCGGTCCGGCCCATGTCTAATAGGTCGGATGCCCGAGGACCCCTTAGTCCAGGACTCCCTCAATAGCCCCCGAACTAGACTTCAATGACGAGGTGTCTGGCGCGTAGATAGTCTTCAGCATTGCAAGGCGGGTTCCTCCTTCAATGACTTCAAAGTGATGTATTCAGCTTTCCATTTAATGTCGTACTCCTCGGCTTCTACGCCTTCCTGACTTCAGCTTCCACGTGGCGAGTGAATACGAGAGTTCGGGGTATTTTTGCACATACCACCCTGCCTATTTAAAGAGATCCATTCCACACCCCGCAAAAAAAATCCTCAGAGCTTGCTAAGCAGAACCACCCCAACATGGCTAACGCTCCCAACTCTTCCTCTTGTCCCCATGGCTCCGAAAAGGGTGATTGTGAGAGATGCTCCGTATCTCACAGTCAGCTGTCAAAGCTGCTAAAACAGGGCTTTCTTCCTCCCTCGGATCTAGTCCCCGTACGAGCAGGGCTGACATCCTTCAATGGCGGGGTTCAAGCGGAGAACTTCCCCAATCCCTCTAGGGGGACGAGTATGCTTTGTTCCCTTCTTGCTAAGAGGCGTCGAATTTCCAATCCATCCCTTCCTCCGAGGACTTATGGAGTATTATGGCCTCCAACTGCATAGTTTCACTCCCGCCTCCAGCCTGCACATCACGGGTTATCTTGCTCTATGCGAACTATTCCTAGGCTGCGAGGCCCATTTTGAATTATGGAGAAAACTGTTCTGCCTCGTCCCACGTAATCAAGGGTGTCAATATTCGAAGTGGGAGGAGCCACATATCGCCGGGACCGGTACCTGTCCGGCACACCGAAGAAGGCTTCTGAAGAGTGGCCTTCCAAATGGTTCTTTATTGACGATGTTGCTCTTCCTGACTCAGTCCGAATGGGCCTCCCTGAATTTTCAAGCGCTCCATTGAAGAAACTCCATAGCTAGCGTCCTCGGAGCCTCAAGGAGGAGGATAGCGCAGAAGTCAGTCAGTTGATGGGCAAGATTAAGATGCTCGCCCAGTCCAGATTGTCAATAATCGAGGTAATGTCAATCTTCATAGTGTGGGGGGTCTAACCACTCCAATACAGAGGGCTTCCTATGTGTCACTATAATGGGGAAGATGACGCCTCACGCTGCGGTCGGAAGGGTCCGGAAACCCCCGCCGCTTTGGTCAAAATATTGGCCGAACTATACAAAGGGGAGAAGGAGGAGTTCACTCGTCTCCAATTTCGAGATGGATTTTCCATGTATAATCCTTCTAGTTGGGTAAGCTCCAATCCCACCATTTTAATCCTCTCCCTGAATCATTTTCGATGGACAGTAACCTATCCACTCGCTACAGGAATGGCAGAAGGCTATCGAGGGGATCCATAGCCCCGCTCCCCAGCCAGAGGGTCACAACCGGGACCTTGACCCCGGATTCAAAGAAGATCTGCACATATTTGTGGAGCTCGAGGATGGAGTATTCTATCAGACGAGTTACGATGGTACGGAAGTACCCATCATCGCCGATTACCCCGGTCTCCTCCCTGCTTCGCATGTGCGTAATTTAAAAGACACCTTCTTTGAAAGAGTTTCCTTACTATGCCTCACCCACCACACTATTTCATGTTCCAAAGGGGAGGCGCTCGATGCCATAACGTGCACCAAAAGTGTCTCCGAGGAGAACGGCGCCCACGCCGAGTATATCTTCGAAGAGGAAGGCAAATGATAACACGGCAGAACCCTCGTCAAAGAGGTAAGGCTTTCTTTTCAAGAATACATCTTCTGATCGCCACATGAAATCGTGATGCCATTCGCCGCATTCTATCAGGAAAAGTATCCACCGGACTGTGTCCGGGGATCCGGCCGGACGTGCCTCCACTAGTCAGGTTCCGGACCCTGCCCTAAGGACGGGGGCTGACACGGGAGTGGCGCCGAACTGTCCTTCGATAGAGGATTCGGACGATATGTCCGTCACGAACTTTGAAGTGGAGAGAGCCATGAATGATCGTCATTGGAGGGCCGCTCTTCGTGACCCGGCTTTTCAAAGGAGGCATTTGATGCCTTCAGCTCGGCCGATGCGTACATCCGAGTTGCTCGGGATGGGCTTGCCATAGCCATGGACCAACATCTGAAAGATATGCGGGTAAGTATAGATTTAATAATCATACACCAGTAGCCCCTGAGACCTAAAGCTGTTGATACAGTTGATAACCCCGAGACATAATCAGGCACTTACGGAGAAGAACAACCCGCTATCTCAGGAACTAGAAAAGTATCCGACCCAGCTAACTGCTCCCAATGCCGAACTAGAGAAATCCAAGAAGGCGTCTCCTGGTAATGTTCCGCTCCATCGAAAAACATAATGGTATACCAATAATGCTAACACAGTTGCTCGCCTCTTAATAGGATCATTAGAGCAACTGCAAGAGAAACTAAACGACGCTCAAGACGGAGAATGAGAAGCCAAAAAAACTACTAGCCATAGGCGAGCGTGTGCTAACATGAGTCGTGGAGGAGAAAAACAAGCTCCAGGATTCCAATACCCAACTGGGCGACAAACTGAAAGATGTACGGGTCCAGCTGGCTGACTCCGTAAAGGAGAATAAAAAGCTGCGAGGCGGCATATTCAGTATGTGGTCTAATTTACCTTAGAATAATTCGGAGATAGAGGGGACTGGCAGAGTTATGTCTGCAGGTATGCTGACCGGTCATCCCGAAGAGGAGATGTCCAGATTCTCAAGCGATCTGCTACAAGAGCTGTCGCCAGTGCACGAGCAGGCTCGGCAGGCGATGCGAAGTGTTGCCAAGGCCATATGGCCATCCGCCTCCCCTCCAGTAAAGATGGAGGAGCTTATACAACTATTCAAGGAAGCGAGGCAGCGCTTTCGATTGTGGAAGATATCGGCCTATCGGGAAGGTGCACGAGAAGCCTGGGCGATGGTGAAAACACGGTATACCAAGTTTGATCCAAATCATATGGCTCGGGTCGGACCTCTAGGGTCAGATGGAAAGAGGTTCCTCTTAATTTGGTATATGACCAAGTAGAAGTAGCCGCCAAGTATTCCCAACAGTGTTGTAAGTGAAAGTGCAACTATCCCTAGGTGGTTTTGGTAATTCATAACAACATATAGCTCATTGAGCTAATGCTATTCCAAGATGACTATTTCAAGAAAGCTCAATGATTGGCATGGCATGGATGTGAAAGTGGAACCCTCAAAATGCTATGGACAAAGGATTGGCTCAAGCTCAAAAGCTCAAGACTCTTCATTTTATATTTTAGTGATCCAAGATCACATTGAATCTTTAGGAAAAGCCAATACTATCAAGGAGGGATGAGGTGTTGCTTAATGAGCCTCTTGCTTCATGTGCTTAGTGATATGCTCCAAAACCCTCAACTACTTTCCCATATCCACATATGACCTAAACCCTAAGCCAAACTCGGTCATGCCAATTCTTTCTATCCGGCGCCACCGAGTTTCACTTGTCATAAGCCACTGGCAAACCCTAGCAATTCGGTTCTACCGATAGGGATCTCGGTCTCACCGAGATGGGATTGCAAACTCTCTGTTTCCCTTTTGTAACTTTTCGGTCTCACCGAAAGAGCGGATCGGTCCCACCGAGATTGCAATGTAAATTCAGTGTTTCCTTTTTGTAACTTTTCGGTCTCATCGAAAGAGCAAATCGGTCCCACCGAGTTTGCCTGACCAACTGTCTGGTTAGCTAATTACCAAAATCGGTCTCAGTGAGTTTGTGTAATCGGTCTCACCGAGATTACGTTATGACCAAACCCTAACCATATCGGTCCTACCGAGTTGCATGTCAGTCCCACCGAAAATCTCTAACGGTCACTAGGTTTACCTTTTCGGTCCGACCGAGTTTGTTGATTCGGTCCCACCGAGATTGGAAAATTGTGTGTAATGGTTGGATTTTGTGTGGAGGCTATATATACCCCTCCACCTCCTCTTCATTCGTGGAGAGAGCCATCAGAACACATACACAATTCCAACTCATATGTTCTGAGAGAGAACCACCTACTCATGTGTTGAGACCAAGATATTCCATTCCTACCATATGAATCTTGATCTCTAGCCTTCCCAAGTTGCTTTCCACTCAAATATTCTTTCCACCAAATCCAAATCCTATGAGAGAGAGTTGAGTGTTGGGGAGACTATCATTTGAAGCACAAGAGCAAGGAGTTCATTACCTACACACCATTTGTTACTTCTTGGAGAGTGGTGTCTCCTAGATTGGCTAGGTGTCACTTGGGAGCCTCCGACAAGATTGTGGAGTTGAACCAAGGAGTTTGTAAGGGCAAGGAGATCGCCTACTTCGTGAAGATCTACCGCTAGTGAGGCAAGTCCTTCGTGGGCGATGGCCATGGTGGGATAAACAAGGTTGCTACTTCGTGGACCCTTTGTGGGTGGTTGCTTCTTCGTGGACCCTTCGTGGGTGGAGCCCTCCGTGGACTCGCGCAACCGTTACCCTTTGTGGGTGGAGCCCTCCGTGGACTCGCACAACCGTTACCCTTCGTGGGTTGAAGTCTCCATCAACGTGGATGTAGGATAGCACCACCTATCCGAACCACGGGAAAAACATCCGTGTCTCCAATTGCGTTTGAATTCTCCAAACCCTTCCCTTTACATTCTTGCAAGTTGCATGCTTTACTTTCCGCTGCCAATATACTCTTTGCATGCTTGCTTGAATTGTGTGATGATTGCTTGACTTGTCCTACAATAGCTAAAATCTGCCAAGAACTAAAATTGGGAAAAGGTTAAGTTTTTATTTGGTCAAGTAGTCTAATCACCCCCCTCTAGAAATACTTTCGATCCTACAAGTTGTATCAGAGCTTTGGTCTCCATTTGCTTTGATCTCCATAGCTTTTGGTGGTCATAGCCTTGGTTTCACAACCTAGGAGAGTATGGCGTCTAGCGAGGGAAATTATCACCGTAGAGGTCCTTACTTTGATGGTACTAATTTTGCTAGTTGGAAGCATAAAATGAAAATGCATATTATTGGACATAACCCCGCCGTTTGGGCTATTGTGTGTGTTGGTTTGCAAGGTGACTTCTTTGATGGGAAAGAACCAAACTGTGAAGCTACCGCAGATGAGTTGAAGATGTTGCAATACAATGCTCAAGCTTGTGATATTCTATTCAACGGATTATGCCCCGAAGAATTCAACAAAATCAGCCGTCTTGAGAATGCAAAGGAAATTTGGGACACTTTGATTGATATGCACGAAGGTACCAACTCCGTCAAGGAATCCAAGTTGGATGTGCTCCAAAGTCAACTTGACAAGTTCAAAATGAAGGATGGTGAAGGTGTCGCTGAAATGTACTCTAGGCTTGCTCTGATCACAAATGAGACTGCCGGTTTAGGAAGTGAAGAGATGACCGATAGATTCATCATCAAGAAGATTCTAAGAGCCTTGGATGGAAAATATGATACCGTGTGCACATTGATCCAAATGATGCCCAATTACAAAGATCTCAAGCCAACGGAGGTGATTGGAAGAATTGTTGCTCATGAGATGTCACTTAAGGATAAAGAGGAACTTCACAACAAATCAAGTGGTGCCTACAAAGCCTCATGTGAAGCCCCTACATCATCAAGTGAGAAACAAAACTTCAATGAAGAATTGAGCTTAATGGTGAAGAACTTCAACAAGTTCTACAAGAGTAGAAGCAAAGATAGAAGCTTCAAGTCAAGGTCCTACAATGACAAAAGATCTTCTAGTCGAGAGCGAAACTGCTACAGTTGTGGAAGACCCGGACACTATTCCAATGAGTGTACGGCTTCCTACAAGAGAAGAGAAGATTCTCCAAAAAGAAGAAGCAAAGAATCACCACCAAGAGAGAGAAGGAGTAGAGATGATCGTTATGAACAAAGATACTCACGGAGAAGCAAGGATTCGGAAAGGAAGGAAAAATCATCAAGGAGCTACACAAAACGAAGACATCAAGCTCATGTTGGTGAATGGGTATCCGGCTCCGACTCCGACAGCCACTTCGAGAGAAGTTATTACTCCGACTCCGAAGATACTCAAGATGAATGTGTTGCCGGTCTAGCACTTGTGTCAACCAACTCCTACGACATATTTGACTCACCAAATGAAGGAATTGGAAGATGCTTCATGGCCAAAGGTCCTAAGGTAACACACCCCGAGTATGTTGATTTCAATAGTGATGAAGATGACTTGTTAGGTGATGATTTGCTTGTTGACAACTCTATTGATGAATACTATGATGAAACGTCAATTAATCATGCTAATCAAGATAAAACGAATGACAATGATAAGGAGAAGATTGAGGCTCTAACTAAAGAACTAAACACTCTTAAGTTAGCTCATGAAACTATCTTCGAAGATCATCGAGAACTTTTAAGAGCTCATGAGAAATTACGCTTTGAAAAGATCAATCTTGAGCCAGAGCATGAGTTCTTAAAAGCAATCAATGAAGATCTCCGCAAGAAA
Source organism: Triticum urartu (assembly GCF_056163025.1). Classification (NCBI taxonomy): domain Eukaryota; kingdom Viridiplantae; phylum Streptophyta; class Magnoliopsida; order Poales; family Poaceae; genus Triticum; species Triticum urartu. Next base: position 301,058,756 of record NC_141876.1, read on the forward strand.
AGTTCTTCTTACATTGCCAAGCGTTTACTCTTATCCACTTACATGCCTCAAGTCAAGTCTAGTAACAAGAACAAGAAAGATTCTTCCTCTAGCAGTAACAGTGATCATGCTAAATCCAATATTGTTGCTTCTAGTAGTTTTCTTGATTCCACTAATGATTCTCTTAGCCAAGTTACACTTGAGCAAGAAAATAGCTTATTGAAGGGAATTATAGAGAAAGGAGTGTACAAAAGCCTTGCCGGGAGTAAGCAATTCGAGGAAATTGTGCGCAAGAAAGGAATGCACCGGAAGAATCAAGGTGTTGGTTTTGAACGAAAGTTCAATGCCAATGGAGTTGAGTGGGAAGATGATCAATACCCCAAGACAAAGTTTGTTCCTCAACAAGAGAAGTATGATACTTCTTTCAAGGGGACACAAGCTCAAGATGATCTTCCACCACAAGACTACAAGCAAAAAGGCAAGGACAAGCTTCAAGAGGAAATTGATGCATTTGAAGAAGCTCCTAAGACCTTAGTCAAGTGGATTCCCAAGACTACTTCAAGTTCCACTTCATCAAGTACGACTACAACTCCAAGGATTCCCATCAAGATGGTGTGGATCCAAAAGAAGAAGAACTAGAGAGTTCTTGAGGGTGACTCCTCCAACATACTTCACTCTTATCATTTTGGCAAGAACAAGTGCAATCAACTTCCACATCTTCCACTAGTTCAAGGAGTCACAAACCCTCTTGTTGGTAAGACAAGGGAGAAGGTAACCTAAAAGTTTTCATGGACATCATCTTTTGTGTGCATCACTCTATGTCTATGGATATCCTTGTTTGTTCCTTGTGGGACTAACCCATGTAGGTATTGAAAGTGCAATTCACTCAAATGGATAGCTCCAAGTGATCTACATCAATATTGAGCATCCACATCTTCAACGTCTACATGAAGTCATCATCGACAAAACCCGAGGTTAGTTCATCCCTCTAAGGGGGGATATCACATCTAGGGGGAGCTTTACTCTAAGACTTGAACTAAAGCAACTCTAAAGATGTGAACACAACAATGCTTTATGTAAAAGTGGTAACCCCACTTGAGCTTAAACGATGAGTATGACCTATGATCAAGTGTTCTCACTTGACTCCTAAGTCAATATACTCATATATAGATGACCTTGTCATCGCAAATTGCTTGATAGATGCTAGAATTGGTTGTGCATGCCTTGTCACATATTTCATTTGCCATCTTATTGTGTGAGCATGCTGGTTGCATATTTTACTCATTCGAGGACATCCACTTGTTGTTTTGATTGTTTGGTTTTATTTCCTTTTGCCAAGTGGATGGACAAGAATGCCTAAGAACCTCCTCTAGCTATCGATGCTTTTCTCGTCTCAAACTCTATTCATGCTACATCACAAAATTTGAGCAAGTCAGATTCGAACCACTCTGTGTGAGGAGCGCTCGGAGTCCCCGATTCATCATAGACTTAAACTTCCAAAACCTCTTTATGATTCTCGGTCTGACCTATACCCCACTTTCGGTCCTACCGAGATCATTAAGTTGACCTAGGTTTTCGATCTCGGTGCAACCGATTTGAACCTTTCGGTCACACCGAGTTGCAATAACTGTATACAGTTTTGCATCTCGGTGCCACCGAGTTGTTCCACTCGGTCACACCGACAGGGTCGGGCTATATATAGTCACGGGCAAAAATTTGGAAATTTCTCCGAACCCCTTCGCCCGCGCGATAGCCTGCTCTGCCAACTTGGTCTCCAGATCGTCTCCTCGCCGCCAGCTGCCTCCAGTCGCTGGTCTCCATCGCCGTCAACGGAATTCTACCCCGCCATTGCCACCGTAGCGAGTCTCCGCCGAACTAGGGTATGGACTCGATCTTTGTGCTATTCTCCAATCCGATTCTTAGCACATTGTGATCATCAAGATTCTTGCCACGATTGAAACACTCCTATCCAGTCAATGCGTTCGTAGATTAGGTTTGATTCGAAAATTTTAGGGTTAGGTTTCCGCCGAAACCATCTGGGACCTACCGAGTTGAAAAACTTGGTCCCACCGATTTGGCTCATGCCATTGCACAAGTGAGACTCGGTCTGACCGAGAATTACTTATCGGTGTGACCGATTTTGGAACTCTGTGAAACCCTAGCAGTCTCGGTGCCACCGAACTGTGACTCGGTCTGACCGAGTTCACTAGTTTAGGTGCCAAAACTGCTTCAGTATCACCGAGTTTAAAAATCGGTAGATCCGAGATGATTTCAGTGGGAAACTAAAACTAAGTTTTTGAGTCATTCTTTTGCAAAAATATCTGCATTTTGTGATGCTCATCTATTCTACCTCATCTATAAACTATTCACAGGGTCAGCAGTCAGCTTGTTCATCATGTCAGACCAAAGTGATAGCCAGAACATGTCAGAAGAGCAAGTGCAGATGAGTGAGGGCAATAGTCCCTCAAGTTCTTCAGATGATGGCAGCAGAAGTACTCCTAGGAATCTGCCTAAAGTTGCCACCAGACAAAGGAAGAAGAGAACTTCAGATTTTGAGGATGAAGACTATGTGGCAGAAGAGGAAGCAACTTCCAAGAGAGTTGAGCCAGCACAAGGCACAAAGCCAGGGATGAAAATCAAAAGGCCAGCAGGTAGGCAGCCTATGCCAAAGGCCAGAGCCTCAACTCAGATTCCTGAGAAACCCACTCCCATAGAGCCAGTTGCTGCTGAAGGAAAGAAAAGGAAGGAAAGGGTCAAGAAGACCGTAGCTAGAGTGCTTGGAAAGGCTTCCATCATGGAAGATGAGGATGAAGAAGAGGTTGCTGCACCAGCACCTAAGGCACCCAAGCTGATGGGTGATGTCATAAGATCAGGGTCAACTGCTTCTAAGGCCAAGCCAGCTCCAAAGCCAAAGCCAAAGAGGAATACAAGGAGCATACCTGCAGCTGAAAAGAACAAGGCCCCAGTGCCTGACATTGCTGAAGAAGAAGAAGAAGAAGGTCAAGTGCTCAGAAAGCTCAAGCCCAAGATCCCAGACCATAGTGATGCTCATCCTGTGGCTGAGGACATGAAGCTCAGGAGAGACTCAGGGCTCAGGAAGTGGAGAGAAGCAGATCCGTATGCTTCAAGGAGAAGGACTGCTGTTGACTACAGGTTCCACACTAAGGAACAGCAGGACTTTTATGAGATAGTGCTGCTTGATAAGAAGCCCATTGTTTGTGACATGAGATGGGTCGACTGGACCTACGTGAAGGAAAATGAGGAACACTATCCTGGTGTGATTGACAGCTTTAGTGCTTGTGGAGTTGCAGACTTTGTTGGGCAGAAGCTCACAAAGTCGAACGAGGAGCTCATTATGCAATTCTACTCCACAACACACTTCTACCCAGATGGAAGGATAACATGGATGTATGAAGGTACAAGGTACCAATCTACAGTTGCTGAGTGGGCACAGCTCATTAATGCCCTAGAGGAGCATGATGATGACTTGGACATATATGCCAAGAAGAAGATGGACCATAACTCAATGTCAAACATGTACAAGGAGATCCCAAATGAAGCACTTGATACTTTCAAGTTTGGCTCAGTGCATTATCTTCTGTCAGGGCTGCCAACTATCAATTGGATACTGAGGCACACCTTATTGCCCAAATCTGGAGATCACAAGATGATCAGGGGCCACGCGATCAATTTGCTACATATCTTTGATGTGCCACAAAAGTTCAAGGTGATGAGCCTCATGGTAGAGACCATCAAGAGGACAGCAGCAGACCAAAAGAGGAGCTGTGGATATGCCCCTCAGATCCAGGAGCTGATCAACTCCAAGATGGGCATGGGGATATACCTTTTGGATAAGGAACATCTGCCCATTCATCCAGATTTTGAAGATAATCAGGTTGTCATGCATGAGAATGAACCATCGTCCGTTCAAGCACAAGCCAAGAAGGAGAAGGCAAGGAAGGAGAAAGCTGCCAAGATGCCAACTCAAGAGGAAGCATCTGAGTATTTCTTGAAAACCAAACAAGAGTTGCTTGGTTACTTGATTGCATCCACACTGAGGATTGAGCAAGGACTGGCCACCCTCACTCAAAATCAGCAGAGCTTAGAGAGAATCATGGAACAAAAGTTCTATGACTTGGATGTCAAAGTAACAAAGATTCAGTCTGCAGTGGAACAACTTCAGGATGACATGCAGGAGAGGAGAGGCAAGACTACAACTGATGCATTTGCCAGAGTGCCAAGAGCTCAGAGATCACATGCAGTGCTAGTTGCTGACACCCGAGCCACCACTTCTGCACCAGCTACAGCCTCAGTTCCACCAGCTCCAGCGTCCACTTCAGCCTCGACTCCAACCACGTCTATAGAAGGCTTCGTCCTTGGAGTCCTCCGGACTCCACCACCACCTGAAGATCAAGCCTGAGTGTCGACTTAGCACTATGCATTTTCTAGGAACTTTTTGGTAACTTGTTGCCAAAGGGGGAGAAAAATGTATAGATCATAGGCTTCGAGAGAGAGTGTTGCTTTTATTCTCTCTTGTTTTATTTGGTGGTTTTTCGAACTTTGTTTGCTTTTGAGTGCTTGAGATACTATGTCATTGCTCGTGAGACATTGATGATCATGTGTTTGATCATAAGCTACACTTAATGTTTGCTTAATGCTATTATCTTATCTATCTTATGTGATCATTCACTATTCTTGGTGATGAGTGCATGTATTTCATACTTATCATTTTAAGCGCTCCACCAAGATGTATGTGACATGGGAGAGTAACCCATGACTCTAACTCTTTGTGCATCTGCAGTCCAAAGCAAATTTTAAATATGCACAAATTTAGGGGGAGCTCTTACTTGTCACATACTTCTCAAAGCGACGATATACTTCATGCTTATTATCATTTGTCGAAGCTTTGATCTATATGTTGTCATCAATTACCAAAAAGGGGGAGATTGAAAGTGCAACTATCCCTAGGTGGTTTTGGTAATTCATAACAACATATAGCTCATTGAGCTAATGCTATTCCAAGATGACTATTTCAGGAAAGCTCAATGATTGGCATGGCATTTATGTGAAAGTGGAACCCTCAAAATGCTAAGGACAAAGGATTGGCTCAAGCTCAAAAGCTCAAGACTCTTCATTTTATATTTTAGTGATCCAAGATCACATTGAGTCTTTAGGAAAGGCCAATACTATCAAGGAGGGATGAGGTGTTGCTTAATGAGCCTCTTGCTTCATGTTCTTAGTGATATGCTCCAAAACCCTCAACTACTTTCCCATATCCACATATGACCTAAACCCTAAGCCAAACTCGGTCATACCGATTCTTTCTATCCGGCGCCATCGAGTTTCACTTGTCATAAGCCACTGCTAAACCCTAGCAATTCGGTTCTACCGATAGGGATCTCGGTCTCACTGAGATGGGATTGCAAACTCTCTGTTTCCCTTTTGTAACTTTTCGGTCTCACCGAAAGAGCGGATCGGTCCCACCGAGATTGCAATGTAAATTCAGTGTTTCCTTTTTGTAACTTTTCGGTCTCACCGAAAGAGCAAATCAGTCCCACCGAGTTTTCCTGACCAACTCTCTGGTTAGCTAATTACCAAAATCGGTCTCACCGAGTTTGTGTAATCGGTCTCACCGAGATTACGTTATGCCCAAACCCTAACCATATCGGTCCTACCGAGTTGCATGTCAGTCCCACCGAAAATCTCTAACGATCACTAGGTTTACCTTTTCGGTCCGACCGAGTTTGTTGATTCGGTCCCACCGAGATCGGAAAACTGTGTGTAACGGTTGGATTTTGTGTGGAGGCTATATATACCCCTCCACCTCCTCTTCATTCATGGAGAGTGCCATCAGGACACATACACAATTCCAACTCATATGTTCTGAGAGAGAACCACCTACTCATGTGTTGAGACCAAGATATTCCATTCCTACCATATGAATCTTGATCTCTAGCCTTCCCAAGTTGCTTTTCACTCAATTCTTCTTTCCACCAAATCCAATACCTATGAGAGAGAGTTGAGTGTTGGGGAGACTATCATTTGAAGCATAAGAGCAAGGAGTTCATTACCTACACACCATTTGTTACTTCTTGGAGAGTGGTGTCTCCTAGATTGGCTAGGTGTCACTTGGGAGCCTCCGACAAGATTGTGGAGTTGAACCAAGGAGTTTGTAAGGGCAAGGAGATCGCCTACTTCGTGAAGATCTACCGCTAGTGAGGCAAGTCCTTCGTGGGCGATGGCCATGGTGGGATAAACAAGGTTGCTACTTCGTGGACCCTTTATGGTGGTTGCTTCTTCGTGGACCCTTCGTGGGTGGAGCCCTCCGTGGACTCACGCAACCGTTACCCTTTGTGGGTGGAGCCCTCCGTGGACTCGCGCAACCGTTACCCTTCGTGGGTTGAAGTCTCCATCAACGTGGATGTAGGATAGCACCACCTATCCGAACCATGGGAAAAACATCCGTGTCTCCAATTGCGTTTGAATTCTCCAAACCCTTCCCTTTACATTCTTGCATGTTGCATGCTTTACTTTCCGCTGCCAATATACTCTTTGCATGCTTGCTTGAATTGTGTGATGATTGCTTGACTTGTCCTACAATAGCTAAAATCTGCCAAGAACTAAAATTGGGAAAAGGTTAAGTTTTTATTTGGTCAAGTAGTCTAATCACCCCCCCTCTAGACATACTTTCGATCCTACAGTAAGTTAGACATTCTGCTGGACGGTATAGAGGAGGAAATTTTTGAGTCCAAGTGACTATGTACTTTCCTTGACATATGTAACTCTAGTTGAATTGTAAAACGATTGTCATGGCAGAACTTTTCGCTTCGACCTCTGGACCCGAAGGTGCGGAGTGTTTCCGAATACCTGAGCGGTAAAATAGACCGGGGTATGCGTGGAAACCACGCTAAGAGTTCATAATTTCTTGAACAGACAAGTTGTATCCGGCTAGTTATGTTATATTACATTATGATTGTAAGAAACATCTTCCAGAGAGAATAGTTTCGTTAAGGGTTCCTTTCCCTGGGTGTGCATGCGTTCAAATGCATGTCTAAACTGTGATTGGAAAAAATCGCAGTATACGTAACATCTGGGGGTTCACCATGTGGTGAATGCAAAAACATCTTTAATCCACCGACTGGATATTCCCTTAAGAACGCTAGATTTCAGGTTCACCCAGTCTGAGGTACACATCCGGATGACCCGGAAGTAACAGTCGCAGAGGTGCTCCCTTTATGCCCTAGCCGAACTAATGGGAACGTAGGGCATAAGGACAGGAGCCAGGCAACCTAGCTTGGCCAAAACTTAAATCATATTGATGTATATAATGGCGAAGAAAAGGTACATATGGGAGAAACACATATGTGATGAGCTTGATGCTCGAAAAATAAGAATAAGCTTCTGTCTAGGAAGCCCCCAGGTATAATGGACGTACATGTTCGAGGATGTGTACATCATAGGTGCACGGTTTAGCCATGCGAAAGCTTTAAAGCTTAGAGAAAAAAAGGAAGAAAGAAAAGAGAGTAAAAAATAAAGGAAACAACAGGGAGAAGGAGACGAACAAATATTTAGACGCTAGGCATAGAATCTTTGAAGTCTGGCCGCGTTCCAGGGTTTCGGCTCTAGGCGATTGCCTGATGCAGCACGCAGGTGGTATGCTCCTCCAGTGAGAACTTCATCAATGATGAAGGGCCCTTCCACATGGGCTTGAGTTTGTACTTTTTCTTTTCTGGCAAGCGTAGAACGAGTTCGCCAACATTATAGGTCTTGGCCCGTACTTCTCTCCTGTGATATCTCCGGGCCTATTGTTGATAAAATGCGGAACAGGCTTTTGCAACATCGCGCTCTTCCTCCAAGGCATCTAGGCTGTCCCGCCGATCAAGCTCGGCCTCTCTCTCTTCGTACATGCGCACTCAAGGTGAGTCATGAATAATATCACAGGGCAATATAGCCTCCGCGCTGTACACCATGAAGAAAGGTGTATATCCAGTAGTGTGGTTGGTCGTGGTCCGCAGCCCCCAGAGTACGGAGTCAAGCTCCTCAACCCAGTGCTTGTCTGACTCTCTCAAAGACCGCACTAGTCTGGGTTTGATGCCGCTCAAATAAGACCATTGGCCCGTTCGACTTGACCATTGTTTGCGGGTGGTAGACAGAGGCATAATCGAGCTTAATGCCCCGATTAGCACACCATGTTTTCACCTCATCGGCTATGAAATTGGAGCCGTTATCGGTGATGATGAAGTGTGGAGCACCATGACGGTGCACCACCCGGATATGAATTCTATCACTGGCCTTGCCTCGGCCGTTTTAACTGGTTTGGCCTCTATACACTTAGTGAATTTATCCACCATGACCAGCAGATACTTTCTTTTATAGCTTCCTCCTTTAAGGGGTCCGATCATATCAAGCCCCCAAACCATGAAAGGCCAAGTGATGGGGATCGTTTGTAGAGCGGTGGGGGCATATTGCTTTGGTTGGCAAAGAGCTGGCATCCGACACAACGTTGGACAAGGTCCTGTGCATCTGATCCGGCCGTCGGCCAGTAAAAACCTGTACGGAAGGCCTTTCTAACAAGGGCCCGAGCTGCGGCGTGGTGACCACCGAGACCGGCATGAATTTCAACCAAGAGCTGCTGCCCCTCTTCCTCGGAGATACATCTGTGAAGAACTCCGGTAGCGCTTTTCTTGTAGAGCTCTCCGCTGTGAACCTTGTAGGCCTTCGAACACCGGATAATGCTGTGAGCCTCATTCTGATCCTCCGGGATTTCTCTCCTATTAAGGCAGGCCAAGAAGGGTTCATTCCATGGGGAAATGACTACCATGATGAGATGGGCCGACGGTGTTATTTCGGTGGCTGAGCCCCCCATGATATCGTTGTATTCGGAATCTGGGGTTGTGTTCGAATCCGGACTGGTTTTGCTGCTCTCCCCTTGCCACACCACGGACGGCTTAAAAAGCCTTTCCAGAAAGATGTTAGGTGGGACGGGGTCGCTCTTAGCACCGATGCGAGCAAGGACGTCCGCCGCTTGATTACTTTCTCGAGCCACATGATGAAACTCGAGCCCCTCGAACCGAACCAACATTTTTAGGATGGCGTTGAGATAAGCCGCCATCTTCAGATCTTTGGCATGAAAATCTCCATTTATTTGAGATATTGCGTGGTTTGAGTCCCCGCGCACTTCCAGGCGTTGTGTGCCCATGGAGACAACCATCCGGAGACCATGCAATAAGGCCTCGTATTCGGCTGCGTTATTGGAGTCTGTCTATAATATTTGGAGCACGTACTGGACTACGTCTCCAGTGGGGGATGCTAAAACGACGCCCGCTCCTAATCCTGCCAGCATTTTGGAACCATCAAAATACATAACCCAGTTGGAATATGTGTCGTACTCTTTAGGGAGTTCGGCCTCTGTTCATTCGGCGACGAAGTCCGCCAGTACTTGGGATTTGATGGCTCGACGCGGTTTGTATGTTATGTCGAATGGAAGGAGCTCAATGGCCCATTTGGCTATCCGGCCCGTAGCATCACGGTTGTTTATTATGTCATTGAGTGGTACTGCGGAAGCCACCGTGATAGAACATTCTTGGAAATAGTGTTGTAGCTTCCGGGATGCCATGAAGAGCGCGTATGTTATCTTTTGGTAATAAGGGTACTGGGATTTGCATGGTGTGAGGACAATGGATATGTAGTATACCGGCTTCTGAAGTGGGAATTTGGGTCCGTCCTGCTCTCGCTCAACGACAAGCACGACGCTCACCACCTGGTGTGTTGTCGATATGTATAATAACATGGTTCACTGACGTTCGGTGCAGCCAGGATTGGGTTGCTCGCAAGAATGGTTTTTATTACTTCCAGTCCGGCTGTTGCCGCATCCGTCCACTCGAAGTGATCGTTGCGCTGGAGGAGGCGATATAGTGGCAATGCCTTTTCTCCCAATCTGGAGATAAAGCGGCTTAGAGCTGCCATGCATCCTGCGAGTTTTTGGACTTGTTTAAGGTCCATTGGCGTAGCCAATTTTAACAAAGCTCGGATTTTGGCTAGATTTGTTTCAATTCCTCTATTGGAGGGTTTGGCCTGGGGCCAGTGCTCCTCCGGAGGTGACGTTGTCCTTGAGAACAAGGAGAGCTATCAGTCCTATCTTTCTACGTAACAGCGGAACTCTCAATGAAAGCACTAATGTCGATGTCAAAACTGGCGGATCTCGGGTAGGGGGTCCCGAACTGTGCGTCTAAGGTCGATGGTAACAGGAGACAGGGAACACAATGTTTACCCAAGTTCGGGCCCTCTCTACGGAGGTAATACCCTACGTCCTGCTTGATTGATCTTGATGAATATGAGTATTACAAGAGTTGATCTACCACGAGATCGTAATGGCTAAACCCTAAAAGTCTAGTTTGTCTGACTATGATTATCAGGAGATCTGCCTACAGACCTAGCCCTCCGGTTTATATAGATACCGGAGGGATCTAGGGTTACATAAGGTCGGTTACAGAGAAAGGAATCTTCATATTTCGACGCCAAGCATGCCTTCCATGCCAAGGAGAGTCCCATCCGGACACGGGTAGACTCTTCGGTCTTCCCCCTTAGTCCAGGACTCCCTCAGTGGGCGCGGCCATAGGTCCTTCACCACCCCGGGGCGAGTTGACCCAGACAATGCACCATACGGAGCCACTAGTCCCCAAGCGCCTCCACCTTGCCACCATGCCATCCAAACGACTGGCTCGAGATGATGAGAACATGGCACGGTAACCACTGGCACCATCACGAGCCGGACGATGTTACGGTCTACATCATCATCACCCATGCCAAGCACTGCCTCGGAGGCCATGGCATGGGCCCAACTACTGTTGAGATTTCTGCCGGCAGCCGATCAAATGGATGAGTGGAGAGCCACCATCCAAAGCCCGATTGGTTTTGCCGAAGCGGGAGCAAGCTGGCCTGCCACGACCTCCCCAGGCAACGATGACAGCCCGCGCTGCTGGCCATGCGGAACGGGCCACCCCCACGGTGCAATCTCGTCCACGATAGCCAGTGTGAGAGCCACATAACCAAGAACCCGACGATGTCTCGATGGCCTTGTCCGGCCCTCGAGTGCATCAGGGTCAATGGCGAGTCCTGGAGGACGAGCAGAGGGAAGGATGGTGCGTCACCGTCGAGCGACACTGTGACACCCACCGCCGGTCCGATAGGTGCAATGACCCCGACATCGACAAGCCTACTCTTGGCAAAGATGGGTACCTACCTTTCAAGGATGAGTGCCATGCCACCACCCGAGAGCTGCGGCAAGTTCATTGGCCATCTGCCCGCACGTTCAAGCCAGAGCTACTAGAGAAGTACGATGGAAGGCTAAACCCGGCAGAGTTTTTGAGCATCTACACCATCGTTGTTCAAGCTGCCGGGGGAAGAGATGAGAAGGTGGTTGCCAACTACTTCCCTTTGGTGCTCAAGCCAAATGTGAGGTCTTGGCTGATGCACCTGCCGAAGAACTCCATTTGGTCCTGGACTGACCTGTGCCTTGAGTTCATTGGTGCCTTCATGGGCAGCATCAAGAACAAGGACAACCCAACGAATTGCAGCTCCTCCTGGAGAAAGAAGGAGAGACTTTGTGGAAGTACATGCAGAGGTTCCGCCGAGTCCACAAAAATATTCCAGATATCCAACCGGCAGCCGTGATTGCTACATTCCAATCCAACGTGCGCAATCGTCAGATACATTCCAAGATGAACGTTCGAATGCCCAAGACTGTGAAGGAGCTTTACATCTAGTGGATAAGTGCGCTCTGGTGGAGGAGGGGAGGAGGCTCCCTAGAGAACAGGATGGTTTCAACATCAACTCAGAGGATGATGACTGTCGGCGTTCTGGGAACGGGGGTCCCCAGACTTGCCTGCCTGCGGCCTGCGGCGTGGCTCAAAGGGGGGCCCAGCGCGGCCCATCTTCACCAACACAAACCGAAGACCCTCGCGAGGGGCCAAGCCTCGCGGGGCGGACAACGCGGAGCTTCCTCAGGCGCGGCCTCGTCAGGCTGGCTCACGAGGAGGCGGAGAGATCAAGACGGGGTACCTCACGAGGTGCCCGTGACGCAAGCCATGACGACCGGGGGCGCCAGGCGGGTGCCAGCCCGCGTAGTGTCCTCCCTTTCTCTTTGGTGCAAAGGGGGAAAGCGCAGCCGCGGAGTACCGAGGCATCAGGCAAAGGTTGCCGTTTCGGTGCAACGAGACCAAGACCAGGAGGACTACGAGACGGAGGTCACCGTGGAGCCCAAGACGGCGTCATCACCAGAGCTTTGCGCAGGCGAAGACTACTTTTGTCAGGATAGCTGATACTAGCTGTCCCCCTTCAAATTAGCCCGCCATTGTTGGCTCCCTTCCCGCTCGATATTTGGGAAGAGGACCAGGGCCTCTATAAGTAGGACTAGCCACCCATAGAGCAAAGGGAGCCGGGGGGTTGGAAGGATAGAGAAGATCAGGTTGAGAGAGAGAGAAGGGTGACTGAGCTCCTCCCAGCAGTTCATCGCCCCAGCCAAGAATAGACCCTCGCGAGGCTGTTCTTCCTTGTATTGTTCATCATCATCAGCCCAAGAGGCAATCCACCACACCACACACTGGAGTAGGGTATTACACCACAACGGTGGCCCGAACCAGTATAAACCTTGCGTCTCTTGTGCTGTTCTTTCCTTAGTTTAGATCCTAGCAAGGCGGAGGAGTGCAGGTAGGTAGGAGGCGAAATCTCCGCACGCACCCCAGTGTTCGAACCTCAAGGGTCTGCCGGAACCCGAAATCCGACATTTGGCGCGCCAGGTAAGGGTGCGCCGGGATTCGTCTTCCACCACCCCGTTCTCCTCGGACCATCACTCCTATGTCCAACGCTCGTCGGGCCCGCGCCAAGCGCCGGGCCGCGCTCGCTGCCCGTGTCGCCCAGACGGCCCCTGTCAACGGGCGTCCTCGTCGTTCCCCGTCACCTGCCGTCAACGCCGCCACCGGCCCAGCGGGGGACGAGCAGCAAGCATCATCCCAGCATCCGTCCGTGCGGCAAGACGGCCGCACCGCGACTCCCTCGCTCACCCCAGCTGGTTCTTCGTCCCGCGCGCTCCGCGCACCCATGGAGGCTCGGGCTGCACTCATCGCGGCGAACAAGCTCCTGCGCTACCGTCCCATCGACGACGTCTACAAAGAATGGCTCGACAGCGTCGCCGAGCTCGTCCGCGCCGCAGGGGGCTCTGCTGCGCCGTCCGTTCCGCTTCACCGCACCCCGCCCCGCGCGGGCAATGAAGCTCCGGCGGCGCCCCGGCCGCCTCCTCCTCAGGAAGGCGCCATGGCTCCAAGGCGCGTGTCCCCTAGGCGGAACCCGCTCCGTCAGGTGCCAGCGCAGCAAGAGCAGAGCTGTCAAGAAGTCCCTCGCCCGCAAGAAGCTGCCCGGGCGCTCCCTGCTCCAGCACGTCGCGACCATGCTCCTGCTCCCGCGCGTCAAGACCCCGCGCTGCTCCCAGCTGCAGTGCGTGGGGACATGCAAGACCAAGCTCCCCGTCATCCAAGGCCTCCTGTGGCCACGGCAGGCTGCCGCGCCTTCACCGCCGAGCTACGCAGCGTCGCGTGGCCCGGCAAGTTCAAGCCAGACTTGCCTCCTCGCTATGACGGCATGGCTGACCCTGCGGAGTTCCTCCAGCTCTACGAGTTGGGCATCGAAGATGCCAACGGAGACGAGAAGGTCATGGCGAACTGTTTCCCCATGGCACTCAATGACGGGGCCCGCACCTGGCTCCTGAACCTGGCTCCAGGCACAATCTTCTCCTGGGACGAGATGCACACCCGCTTCATCGCCAACTTCCAAGGCACTCGCGGCCGGCCACCCGCCGTGAGCGACATGCGCCGCATCAAGCAACAGCTCGGGGAGACCCTGCAGAAGTACATCCAGCGCTTCAATAACGCATGCCTCAAGATCCCCAAGGTGACTGAGGAGGCCATCATCTCGGCCTTCTCCGACGGCGTGCGCGACGTCAAGATGAAGGAGGAGCTGGCGATGCATGAAGACCTGTGCACTTCCTTGGAACTGTTCAACCTGGCAACCAAGTGCGCCAGGGCCGAGGAAGGGCGTCTCTCCCTCCTCGAGCTGCCTGCCGCAGACCCAGAAGAGAAGAAGCCCAAGGCCAAGGATGTGAAGCGCAAAGGGGCTGCCGTGCTCGCGGCAGAACTAGACACCAAGGGGGGCAGAGATCAGCCCGAACCTTCCAAGGGCAGCCGGTACTGTGTGTACCAGGACCTCCACACCCACAACACCAATGAATGTTAAGAGCTCCGAGCCGTGCGAGATGGAAGGATCGGCTGTCACCCTGACCGCAGTGACCAGGGCTACGGCCGAGGCAGAGGAAGGAACGCAGGACGCTGGGAAGACCGTGGCCCACGCCAAGGGTGGCGCGATCAACCTCGCGAGGATTGCTGGCAAGACCTGCCTCGCGAGGGAGGCTGGAGGGATCAGCCTCGCGAGGGAGACTGGAGGGATCAGCCTCGTGAGGATCGCCCGCAAGGCAACGCAGGCCTCCCACCGCTGCCGCCGCAGCCAAGGAGAAACAAGGACCGCCACCAGGACGAGGGGGTTGGGGGCTTCCAGGAGCCGCGCGCGATCGCCTGCATCCTGGGCGGGGCACAAGCCCCAGCCTCTCAGCGCATCTTCAAGCAGTTCGCTCGCGAAGTGAACGCAGTCCTCCCCAGGCTCGAAACCACGCGCCTGTAACGCCCCGAGACCGATGTGCCAGGTGTCTTCCAGTTATTCGCTGCTGTTGCCAGGTCATTTGCTTGCGTGTTGCATTTCATCATGTCATCTTGTGCATCGCATCATCATGTTTTCAAAACCTGCATCCGTCCGGGTTCCCCCAGTTCCCTCTGTTGTCCGTTCTGAGCCCAGACACACTTGCACGCGCCCGCGGCATGTCCGAAATAATATTTTATAAGTGGCTGGAAAATGTTCTTGAAATAGGATGAGAGTTGACTTGTCGTATTATTATAGTGTAGATAGACCGCCTGCCAAGTTTCATCGCATTCGGAGTTCGTTTGACGCCCCAACGTTTAACTATAGCGGCATTATAGTCGGTCTAACGTCGAACGTTTTCGGTCTCAGGAAACAGATGTCGGGCTCTCTCTCTCTCTTCTTCCCCTCGCAGTCTCGCCACAACCCACCTAGTCCATCCTCCTTCCCCTCTTCGCTTCCGGAGCCGTCCGATGCGATCGCACGATCCGAAAACCCTCTCTGCACAGTGCATCGAACCCCTCCCGCGCGTCCGGAAGTTGCCTCGAACCCGACCCGGGGATTCGTCACCATTGGATCCGGATCAACCCCAAACATCTACAAAACATCTCTGTTTTCTTTGTTGGACTCTCCTAGCCTATTTTTCTCGACCGTACGATTTTAATCGGAGGGCCCAAATAGCCCCTAATCTAATCTCCATGATATATATATATTGACCAACCCTAAAATTGAGGAGAGATGTCCCATCCTCCCAGCCAGCCGCCGCCACCACTCCTGTCCATTCCCTCCTCCTTCCTCGGGATCTCACCCACCTACCTCCATCGTTTTTCTCCAATGGCCCAACCAGCGCCCGAGCCAACTGCCCATCGCCACCGCAGCCTCCGACCACCTCCGTCAGGCCAGACCACACCTCCCCTTATTTCTCCTCCCTCCATCTGTTTTTTTCTCCCTCACGCAGTTCCCTCCCTCTCTCTGAATCCTTCACAGGAGCCATGGCCGAAGCTTCGAGCACTACCCGTCTCGTCTCCATCCGAAGCCGCCCTGGCCTCATATCCGTTGGGTCCCGGCCATCCCCGTCGTTGCCGGACCTCCTCAGCTCGCCGGAGCCCCAAGACCCGTGCCAAGTCCCTGTTGCCGCGCCTTCGACAAGTCCCCATTTTCGGCCCCTGCTTCTGCTGCATCGGGAAGCTGCAGTTCAAGCAGAGATGGACGAGCGCCTCGGATCCGTGCCCTGCCTTCCGTTCCTGTGTTGTTCCCGCCATGTCCCTGCTGCGTCGTCGTTCACTCGTCGGGCCGCCAAGTTCCTCGACTCGCTACCTTGTCGCCGCAGCAACGACAGCAGTTCGCCAAGCCCCACAACCGCTCGTCCTCTGTGCGCCCGTTGACCGCATCCCACGCCAAGGTCCTGCGATCCTAGCCTCATCCCCGCCTCCAGGTCGCCGCCCTCCTCACCGGAGTTCTCTAGCGCCGCCGACGACCTTTCCTGCTTCGCGCTGAGATACGCGCCCCTGTTTTGCCCGAGGGGAACGAGCAGCGCAGCCCGGCTCGATCCACGTCGTCGCGCGTTGACTCAGCCCACGCCACACCAGGCCGAGCCGCTTCCCTGCCGACCTCGCGGGCCCAGCTGCCCACGTCCCTCCACCGAGCTGGGCCAGGCCCATGGTGAGCGCCCAGTCCGCCCAGTTTCAGCCTGCTGTGTTTTTTTTTCAGATCTGGGAATTTAGCTGTTATTCCATAGAACGCAGTTTTGCAGAAAACCCCTTCATGATCATGCATATTGTAACTCACAAACGATGCATCATATTAAAATAAACTTAATATGAAAAATGCTTAAAATTGCATCTAGTTTCATAATATGTCATTTTCATCCATGTTTAAAAGGCTTAAAATGATGTTTGTTTAAATTTGCTTAAATAACTTGCTAAAATGATTTAATTCATAACTAATAAATCGTAGCTCGGATTTAAATAATCTTTATATGTAAATGGGGTGGAAAAATGTCTAGTTTAACATGGTGGCCTTATTTTTCATGCTTAACAACTCTAAAATTATGTTTAGGACAGAACAGTACCAAACCTAATAAATATGCACATGAGGTTTTCCGGACTTGTTGTTTGTTGTTCCGACCTCAATTAAACTTGCCTAGTTAGGTAGTTTTATTATGCTTCACCCTCTTGCCATGTTAATCAACATTTAATCTTGTTGGGTACATAAACGAGAGAGAACTAAATAAGTCATGTGGTGTTTTCTTCAATATGCAACTCCGTTGCATATTGAGCTCCACTTAATTTGTAGAATTGCTTGTGCACTTTGCCATGCCATGCTTCATTAAACCGGACATGCATCATACTCGACTGTGCATCATGCCATGTTCATGTCGTGGTTGTTTACTATGTTGTTTGCTTCTTTCCGGTGTTGCTTCTTCGGGTTGGTTCCGATAACGTCGCGTTTGTGAGGATCCGTTGGCTACGTCCGGTTTTTTTCTTCTTCATGGACTCGTTCTTCTTCCTTGCGGGATTTCAGGCAAGATGACCATACCCTCGAAATCACTTCTATCTTTGCTTGCTTAGATGCTCGCTCTTTTGTTATGCCTATGCTGCGATACCTACCACTTGCTTTTCATGCCTCCCATATTGTTGAACCAAGCCTCTAACCCACCTTGTCCTAGCAAACCGTTGTTTGGCTTTGTTACCGCTTTGCTCAGCCCCTCTTATAGCGTTGTTAGTTGCAGGTGAAGATTGAAGTTTGTTCCTTGTTGGAACATGGAGATGTTGTTCCTTGTTGGAACATGTTTACTTGTTGGGATATCACTATATATCTTATTTATTTAATGCATCTATATACTTGGTAAAGGGTGGAAGGCTCGGCCTTATGCCTCGTGTTTTGTTCCACTCTTGCCGCCCTAGTTTCCGTCATATCGGTGTTATGTTCCCGGATTTTGCGTTCCTTACGCGGTTGGGTTATAATGGGAACCCCTTGACAGTTCGCTTTGAATAAAACTCCTCCAGCAAGGCCCAACCTTGGTTTTACCATTTGCCACCTAGCCTTCTTTCCCTTGGGAGTCACGCATCCCGAGGGTCATCTTTATTTTAACCCCCCGGGCCAGTGTTTGTCTAAGTGTTGGTCCAAACTAGAGCCCCTTGCAGCGCCACCTCGGGGAAACTCGAGGGCTGGTTTTAGTTGTACGGATTGCTTATCCGGTGTTGCCCTGAGAACGAGATATGTGCAGCTCCTATCGGGATGTCGGCGCATCGGGTGGTCTTGCTGGACTTGTTTAACCATTGTCGAGGATGTCTTGTAGAACCGGGATACCGAGTCTGATCGGAATGTCTCGGGAGGAGGTCTATTCCTTCGTTGACCGTGAGAGCTTGTCATGGGCTAAGTTGGGACACCCCTGCAGGGATTTGAACTTTCGAAAGCCGTGCCCGTGGTTATGGGCAGATGGGAATTTGTTAATGTCCAGTTGTAGAAAACCTGAAGTTGACCTTAATTAAAATGGATCAACCGCGTGTGTAACTGTGATGGTCTCTTTCCGGCGGAGTCCGGGAAGTGAACACGATGTTGGAGTTATGCTTGACGTAGGTTGCTCTAGGATCACTTCTTGATCATAGTTTCTCGATCGTGCTTTGCCTTCTCTTCTCGCTCTCATTTGCGTATGTTAGCTACCATATATGCTAGTCGCTTGCTGCAGCTCCACCTCATACTTTTGCCTTACCCATAAGCTTAAATAGTCTTGATCGCGAGGGTGTGAGATTGCTGAGTCCCCGTGACTCACAGATACTTCCAAAACTAGCTTGCAGGTGCCGATGATGCCATTCCAGGTGACGCAACCAAGCTCAGGAGGAGCTCGATGAAGATCTTGTCCTTTATGTCGTTTCGTTCTAGTTGATCAGTAGTGGAGCCCAGTTGGGGTCGACCGGGGACCTTTGTCGCATTTGGGGTTCTTCTTTTATTTTGGTTCCGTAGTCGGACCTTGTTTGTATCTGTATGATGTAATGCTTTATTCATGTATTGTGTGAAGTGGCGATTGTAAGCCAACTATGTATCTCTTTTCCCTTATGTATTACATGGGTTGTTTGCGAAGATTGCCTCACTTGCGACATTGCTTTCAATGCGGTTATGCCTCTAAGTCGTGCTTCGACACGTGGGAGATATAGCCGCATCGAGGGCGTTATAAGTTGGTATCAGAGCCTTCCCTGACCTTAGGAGCCCCATTGCTTGATCATTTTTAGCAGCCGAGTTGTGTCTAGAAAAATGTTTTGAGTCATTTAGGAATTATATATTGGAGAGTTAGGAATTCTTTTTACTTCCCAGTCTCCTCATCGCTCTGGTAAGGCATCCTGACGTAGAGTTTTGACTCTTCTCTTCTCAAATTTCACTTATTTTTTTTAGGATCACGCGGGTATCTTGGAATTGTTCTGATGGTTTTGTGACGAGAACATTGTCTTGGTGCCTCCTCTCAGGGGTTTTGTGGAAGTGTCCCGGGGAGTTGAGCTCTGAGGTGTTGTCGACATAATTTTATCGTTGTAGTTCTGGAATACCTGAGTTTAGTACGCCGACATAAAAAATCTCTTTTATGCAGTTCGTTGGTGAGATAACCTCGACGCCACCCAGTACTGGGGCGGGAGTTCGGGAGTATTGCCATAACTTATATAACGGATGCTTTTCGAAGGTTGAGGTAGACGATTTCTGAAGGTTTCTTGGTTATGTGTTGAAGGATGGATACAGCTGGATGTAGGATTTGCTAGTTTGGGTGAGATATTATGGTTCCCCTGTATCCCCAACACCTGATTGCATAACCGGAAAGGTTCGAGAGTTTATAAGTGGGAATTCAAGTAGCTCTTAGGATATCTTCCCGACAGATGTATGATATGAAATTGGGGTTCGACGTCTAGTGGTCCGCCTATTCACGATCGGTTTTACAGTGGTCTCGTTGTGTCTTAAAGAGTCCTTGGCTATGCTGACTCGGGGACGCTTTGTATGTCATGTGCACTACCTTGTACATGATGGTGCTGTACGATCGAGCCCGTGTAGGCCCCACCACGAAAACTTCGGACGAAATCTCTATCATATGTTTGTTCCGGCTTATTCCGCAAGCCAATCCTTGTTTTGTTTCAAGTTGTGGTATTCGAGTTGCTTCGAAGTCAAATGTTGATTCCATACCTTCCCCAAACGGTGTTCTCATATTCCTATGTGGATACTAATACTTCATGATAATCGATAGCGTCATGTCAATCCTTTTTAACCGGTGTATCTCTCTTCAAGTGGATCCGATCATTTCAATAGCAGCAAGATCAAGTATCAGCTCTCTCAACGGTGTTTGTTTCATCCTTCCCAAGTTGCCTTTGTTTTCCCGCCCTCCCTCCCTTGTTTTTTCTTCAACGACTAAGATTTCTTAATCAAGTATCCATTTTACTGATGTGAAGTCTCTCCATCCTTTTCCTTCAATGTTCCTATCCGGTGATTCTCATGAAGATTCTAACGGAGCTTCAAGTTCGTCACTTTTCACTCATTTTCTTCTCCAGTGGATTCAATTCAAGCTTTGTTGATCTTATTCCTTTCCTCGTTTTAAATTTTGTCTCGTGCCGGTGCACCTCTTAATCATTCATTTCTTGATATTCATTTGTTCCGGTGCCCTGAAGATATCTCGAAGATTCGTGTTTCCACTCTGCATTCATTCAAGCTCTTTCGAGATTGTTATCTCATTCTAGCCATTTAATTCAACCGGTGCAACCTCTCTTTTAAATCGTTTCAACGGTGCTTCTCTTGAGTGGGCCCTAACCCACAGGTCTTTTCCCAGGATCTTACCTGACTCTTCTTATTTTCCCGGAGCTATTCCCAAATTATTTTCAAAGTTTGACGTAAGAATGAGTTATCATCAGTCAATTGCCTTCTCCAAGATCTTTCAAATTCTTTTCATCATTGGTTCAACCTTTATAATTTTCCATCCCAGAGTATCTCAACAATTCATGGTGGTGTTTCTCATCGGTATTCTCAACATTTGAAGACTGAAGAAGATTTTTTTCTCTCAATCTTGCTCCTTTATCTTCAAGATTCGTGGTGCTAGCTTGATGCCATGCTCTCATAATTATTTTCGATTGTGAGAATTCTTTTCACCCATCCAGAGCATTTCAAGATTCTTTTCAGTTTGCTTCTCCGGAGCCCATCATCTTAGAATTTATTCATTCTCAGCTTTTAGTATCATTCTCTAAATCTTACCGGTGTTTCGTTCAAGTGATCTCTAATCGGCTCGTGATCTCTTCGTTCTCATGTATCTAAATCCTCTCAAGCATCCTCGTTCATTTTATAATTCGTCCCGGTGTTTTCTTTATCTTTTCTTCAATCGTTTTCAATTCTTACGGTGGTACGTTCAATATTTCTATTCCTTCATTATCATATCAATGTATTCGTTGGTTAAATCCTACCGTGGTCTATTGAGTTTGTGCTATATCTCTCTTAATCCTTTTCTACGAGAATAAGTAATATGTCAAATCCGTTGCTTGTCATCAATTTGAATTGGTGAAGGATAAGCATAATGTAATTCTTATTCTTGTTTCATCCAAATGATTAATTCTTATTCTGGAAGCCCTTCAAACTCTCGGTTTCATTTGTTTCATCTTCTCTTTTTTCCCGGAGTTCCAACCTCTTTCAATTATATTATCACGGAGTTCTCTATCTAAATCATTGCGAGGCTTAAATCTTATTCTTTTCATCATTCAATTATTTTGGATCATTCTTGTATTACCGGAGTTCTTCATGAAGGTTCTACATGATGGTTCATCAAGGATTTAATTCCTTCTCGAAGTGTTCATCAAGTTTCTTTTCAGAGGAGATCAAGTTTTCTTCATCTTGCTATCCGGAGTGCAATTCTTTCTTCCGTATTATGTCATTCACATGTTATTATGTCATTCTTGATAATTTGAATTCATGCTTCATGATTCACATGTTATTAAGAATGAGGTATTTTAAATCCATCAATCTCGTCATTGGAGTTACCTTGGGTTATATTTTCACCTAAAGCTTTCCCTAAGAATTCTTGCTATCTATGGTGCTTATAATTGACCCAAGTTCTTCATCTATCCCCCCCCCTCGTTGAAATAAGTTCTCGTTTTCTTGTTCATATCAATCCAATATATCGTTTCCGTTAGTGGCAGATTTTCACCTCTTGGTTTTGAGATGTTTTCCATAAGCCCACTTCAAGCCTATCTTTTCGGTGCGGATTGTTCTAACAACTTCGTGTGACCCTTCTCTTTAAGATGCTTGTCAGGTAGAAGATGTTGTTTTCTTCTCCGTTCTTTTGTTCCGTCGATACAACTTCTATTCTTTCGTTTCGGAGGCATTGTGTCGTTGTTCTCTTCAACCATCTTCTTGTTTTGTCAAGATCATGTTCTTTTCATGATTGTCCATTTAACCGGAGTGCCGTGCCCTCTTTTCAAGTTATATCACCTTATCAAGTTCTTATTCAATTCCTCTCTTTTCAACCGGAGTGCTGCCCGAATTAGGTCTTCCTTGATCCCCTTCCTTAACCGGAGTGTTTTCTATATATATCTTCCCTTCAACCTCAAGGTTTTCGCAATGTTCTTTGTCCCTCTTTTCTAACGGAGTGTTTTCAACTGCGTTCATCTCCGTTGTATTCTTTTCTCAAAATGTCTTAACCTTATTCAAGGTTCGTGGTTTCACTCGTTTGTCAAAGAAGCAACATAGTTTACCTCTTCTCTTTCTCTTTTGTTTTCCCTCCGGTGCCATTCTAGGTCTCGAGACGAGATCCTCTCGTAGTGGTGGAGTGTTGTAATGCCCCGAGACCGATGTGCCAGGTGTCTTCTAGTTATTCGCTGCTGTTGCTAGGTCATTTGCTTGCGTGTTGCATTTCATCATGTCATCATGTGCATCGCATCATCATGTTTTCAAAACCTGCATCCGTCCGGGTTCCCCCAGTTCCCTCTGTTGTCCGTTCTGAGCCCAGACACACTTGCACGCGCCCGCGGCATGTCCGAAATAGTATTTTATAAGTGGCCGGAAAATTTTCTCGGAATGGGATGAGAGTTGACGTGTGGTCTTATTATAGTGTATATAGACCGCCTGCCAAGTTTCATCGCATTCGGAGTTCGTTTGACGCCCCAACGTTTAACTATAGCGGCATTATAGTCGGTCTAACGTCGAACGTTTTCGGTCTCAGGAAACAGATTTCGGGCTCTCTCTCTCTCTTCTTCCCCTTGCAGTCTCGCCACAACCCACCTAGTCCATCCTCCTTCCCCTCTTCGCTTCCGGAGCCGTCCGATGCGATCGCACGATCCGAAAACCCTCTCTGCGCAGTGCATCAAACCCCTCGCGCGCGTCCGGAAGTTGCCCCGAACCCGACCCGGGGATTCGTCACCATTGGATCCGGATCAACCCCAAACATCTACAAAACATCTCCATTTTCTTTGTTGGACTCTCCTAGCCTATTTTTCTCGACCGTACGATTTAAATCGGAGGGCCCAAATAGCCACTAATCTAATCTCCATGAGATATATATATTGACCAACCCTAAAATTGAGGAGAGATGTCCCATCCTCCCAGCCAGCCGCCGCCACCACTCCTGTCCATTCCCTCCTCCTTCCTCGGGATCTCACCCACCTACCTCCATCTTTTTTCTCCAATGGCCCAACCAGCGCCCGAGCCAACTGCCCATCGCCACCGCAGCCTCCGACCACCTCCGTCAGGCCAAACCACGCCTCCCCTTATTTCTCCTCCCTCCATCTGTTTTTTTCTCCCTCACACAGTTCTCTCCCTCTCTCTGAATCCTTCACAGGAGCCATGGCCGAAGCTTCAAGCACTACCCGTCTCGTCTCCATCCGAAGCCGCCCTGGCCTCATATCCATTGGGTCCCGGCCATCCCAGTCGTTGCCGGACCTCCTCAGCTCGCCGGAGCCCCAAGACCTATGCCAAGTCCCTGTTGCCGCGCCTTCGACAAGTCCCCATTGCCGGCCCCTGCTTCTGCTGCATCGAGAAGCTGCAGTTCAAGCAGAGATGGACGAGCGCCTCGGATCCGTGCCCTGCCTTCCGTTCCTGCGCTGTTCCCGCCATGTCCCTGCCGCGTCGTCGTTCACTCGTTGGGCCGCCAAGTTCCTCGACTCGCTGCCTTGTCGCCGCAGCAACGGCAGCAGTTCGCCAAGCCCCACAACCGCTCGTCCTCTGTGCGCCCATTGACCGCATCCCGCGCCAAGGTCTTGCGATCCCAGCCTCATCCCCGCCTCTAGGTCGCCGCCCTCCTCACCGGAGTCCTCTAGCGCCACCGACGACCTTTCCTGCTTCGCGCTGAGAGACGCGCCCCTGTTTTGCCCTAGGGAAACGAGCAGCGCAGCCCGGCTCGATCCGCGTCGTCGCGCATTGACTCAGCTCGCGCCGCCCCAGGCCGAGCCGCTTCCCTACCGACCTCGCGGGCCCAGCTGCCCGCGTCCCTCCACCGAGCTGGGCCAGGCCCATGGTGAGCGCCCAGTCCGCCCAGTTTCAGCCTGCTATGTTTTTTTTCAGATCTGGGAATTTAGCTGTTATTCCAGAGAACACAGTTTTGCAGAAAAGCCCTTCATGATCATGCATATTGTAACTCACAAACGATGCATCATATTAAAATAAACTTAATATGAAAAATGCTTAGAATTGCATCTAGTTTCATAATATGTCATTTTCATCCATGTTTAAAAGGCTTAAAATGATGTTTGATTAAATTTGCTTAAATAACTTGCTAAAATGATTTAAATCATAACTAATTAACCGTAGCTTGGATTTAAATAATATTTATATGTAAATGGGGTGGAAAATGTCTAGTTTAACATGGTGGCATTATTTTGCATGCTTAACAACTCTAAAATTATGTTTAGGGCAGAACAGTACCAAACCTCATAAATATGCAGATGAGGTTTTCCGGACTTGTTGTTTGTTGTTCCGACCTCAATTAAACTTGCCTAGTTAGGTAGTTTTATTATGCTTCACCCTCTTGCCATGTTAATCAACATTTAATCTTGTTGGGTACATAAACGAGAGAGAACTAAATAAGTCATGTGGTGTTTTCTTCAATATGCAACTCTGTTGCATATTGAGCTCCACTTAATTTGTAGAATTGCTTCTGCACTTTGCCATGCCATGCTTCATTAAACCGGACATGCATCATACTCGACTGTGCATCATGCCATGTTCATGTCGTGGTTGTTTACTATGTTGTTTGCTTCTTTCCGGTGTTGCTTCTTCGGGTTGGATCCGATAACGTCGCGTTTGTGAGGATCCGTTGGCTACGTCCAGTTTTTTTTGTTCTTCATGGACTCGTTCTTCTTCCTTGCGGGATTTCAGGCAAGATGACTATACCCTCAAAATCACTTCTATCTTTGCTTGCTTAGATGCTCGCTCTTTTGCTATGCCTATGCTGCGATACCTACCACTTGCTTTTCATGCCTCCCATATTGTTGAACCAAGCCTCTAACCCACCTTGTCCTAGCAAACCGTTGTTTGGCTTTGTTACCGCTTTGCTCAGCCCCTCTTATAGCGTTGTTAGTTGCAGGTGAAGATTGAAGTTTGTTCCTTGTTGGAACATGGAGCTGTTGTTCCTTGTTGGAACATGTTTACTTGTTGGGATATCACTATATATCTTATTTATTTAATGCATCTATATACTTGGTAAAGGGTGGAAGGCTCGGCCTTATGCCTGGTGTTTTGTTCCACTCTTGCCGCCCTAGTTTCCGTCATATCGGTGTTATGTTCCCGGATTTTGCGTTCCTTACGCAGTTGGGTTATAATGGGAACCCCTTGATAGTTCGCTTTGAATAAAACTCCTCCAGCAAGGCCCAACCTTGGTATTACCATTTGCCACCTAGCCTTTTTTTCCCTTGGGAGTCGCGCATCCCGAGGGTCATCTTTATTTTAACACCCTCGGGCCAGTGCTTGTCTAAGTGTTGGTCCAAACTAGAGCCCCTTGCAGCGCCACCTCGGGGAAACTCGAGGGCTGGTTTTAGTTGTACGGATTGCTTATCCAGTGTTGCCCTGAGAACGAGATATGTGCAGCTCCTATCGGGATGTCGGCGCATCGGGTGGTCTTGCTGGATTTGTTTTAGCATTGTCGAGGATGTCTTGTAGAACCGGGATACCGAGTCTGATCGGAATGTCTCGGGAGGAGGTCTATTCCTTCGTTGACCATGAGAGCTTGTCATGGGCTAAGTTGGGACACCCTGCAGGGATTTGAACTTTCGAAAGCCGTGCCCACGGTTATGGGCAGATGGGAATTTGTTAATGTCTGGTTGTAGAAAACCTGAAGTTGACCTTAATTAAAATGCATCAACCGCGTGTGTAACCGTGATGGTCTCTTTCCGGCGGAGTCCGGGAAGTGAACACGGTGTTGGAGTTATGCTTGACGTAGGTTGCTCTAGGATCACTTCTTGGTCATAGTTTCTTGATCGTGCTTTGCCTTCTCTTCTCGCTCTCATTTGCGTATGTTAGCCACCATATATGCTAGTCGCTTGCTATAGCTCCACCTCATACTTTTGCCTTACCCGTAAGCTTAAATAGTCTTGATCGCGAGGGTGTGAGATTGCTGAGTCCCCGTGACTCACAAATACTTCCAAAACCAGCTTGCAGGTGCCGATGATGCCATTCCAGGTGACGCAACCAAGCTCAGGAGGAGCTCGATGAAGATCTTTTCCTTTGTGTCGTTTCGTTCTAGTTGATCAGTAGTGGAGCCCAGTTGGGGTCGATCGGGGACCTTTGTCGCATTTGGGGTTCTTCTTTTATTTTGGTTCTGTAGTCGGACCTTGTTTGTATCGGGATGATGTAATGCTTTATTCATGTATTGTGTGAAGTGGCGATTATAAGCCAACTATGTATCTCTTTTCCCTTATGTATTACATGTGTTGTTTGCGAAGAATTCCTCACTTGTGACATTGCTTTCAATGCGGTTATGCCTCTAAGTCGTGCTTCGACACGTGGGAGATATAGCCGCATCGAGGGCGTTAGAGCGCCCTCTCAGGTGGTCGGCGTGTGCCATCACGTTCAGCTCAGCAGATCAGCTCAAGTGTGCGGCTACAGCCGGAGTTCTCCCGATGCTTTGTTCCCCAATGATCAGCAACGTGGTGGTCACCAAGACCCTCATCGATGGCGGTGGAGGGCTCAACGTCCTGTCCGTGGAAACATTCAACAACCTGCAAGTGCCCTACAGCCAGCTTCAGCCAACCAAGCCTTTCTCCGGTGTCACCGACAGCTCCACGGTCCCGATTTGGCAGGTCCGCCTCCCTGTCACCTTCGGGGCAGGCGACAACTACCGCACCGAGCTCATCGACTTCGACGTCGCTCACATTCGCCTGCCGTACAACGCCATCCTTGGGTACCCAGCGCTGGCCAAGTTCATGGCCGTAACTCACCATGGCTACAACGTCCTCAAGATGCCAGGAAGCGGCGGAGTCATCACGGTGCCATGTGAATAGAAGGACGCGGTGTGTTCCCTGGAACGAGCCTTTCGGGCCGCGTCACTGGAAGACCCGGATCGTGGTAGCAGGAGGCCTCCCGAGACCGCCCCTAAGAAGAAGAAGACATCGTCTGGCCCGACCACTCAGGAGACAGGCCCCTCTGGGCCCGCGCCTGCCCAGGGGGAACCTCCTTCCATCGCATAGGAAAGCGCGCTCGGCGCCCTCCTCAGGCAGGGCTCGGGGGCTCTCCCCTGGAGGGCCACCGACCTAGCTAGGGTCACGAGGGAGGCACTTGGGCACCACCTGGAGGCGTGTTTCGAAGCACGTTTCCCTCAAGAAGGAGCAAGGCAAGGAGACCCAGACCCTCAGGAGTTCGTTAGCGAGGCCATTCAGGAGCTACAGGAGTCAAGAGTCATGAAAGGCGGCCGCCGCCTACCAGCAGTGGCTCCCCATCCAGGCGAGGATGGTGAGCTGCGCGTCTGCATCGACATACCAAGGCTCAACCGAGTCGCCTCTCTGGAGCACCTCTGGCCCTCGAGAGTGGGGCGCTGCGGAGGCCCACCCCACAGCTACGTTTGCATGCCTTACGGCTTGCCGAACGCGGCTGACATGTACCAGCGCCTCATGAGGGGCATCACGGAGGCACGAGAGGCCAGGCGTTCCGCAGCCTTGGCAGGGATGGAGATGGCCCGTGAGGAGCCGCCAGCGCCTCCGGAGCCTCCCGAGGCCCCTGGGCCTGGGGGCTCGTGAGGATCGGCTCCCGCAGCCCACCGAGCTTGCTACATCAACGCTCCTTCGTCCTCAACATCATCAGGTGACATCTTTCGAGTTTTATTTCCAGCTGGGAGCGCCCCCCTAGGGCTGCATTTTTCCCAGGCCGCGTGGGTCCGTCCCTGCGGCGTGTATCCCTTTTTTATTCCATGTTGTTAGCTTACCTTGTTGGGGGCGCCCCTCGGGCTGCATGACCCCCCCAAGTCGCTCGGGCCTGACCCAGTGATGTCTGCATTCCCAGCATCTATTTGAACGAAACCACTCCTTCGCGGCTAATGTGTTTTACCTAGTTGCCTGCTCAGCCGACGCCAACTAATGGAGCTGCTCCCAAACGGCACGCCACTTGCGCACGGGTCCGTCCCTGCAACGCCGACAAACCTGGAAGGCTGAGCTCTGGCTGCGGCAGCCCCGCATAGCGTCACCTCGTCAAGCCTTCAATGCCTCACTACCCCTCGGAAGCAACCAAGGGCTGACTGTCAATTGTCATGGCAACCCCTTGTTTTTTCTATGATGGACCTGCATGACCTCCTGAAGGAGCTGCGTCAGGCGAGGCCCTTGCAGTGTCTCCTTCGCTCTCGTCCGCGCGAACCGCTTGCACGTTAAAGGGGGGGTGCCTGAGCATCGCGACTCAGGGCTCCTACTGGCTCTCTAGCCCTCACCCTCTGGCCTTGACAACGGTATCGCGACCTGGCATACCAGCGACGGCTGAGACTCGCTCGAGGGCCGGGACCCGAGGAAGTAGAGCAGAAAGGGGAGCAAAGTCAAGAGGGGAGAGACACACGAGGACCTCACCGAGCAACCTCGCGCGTGCCGATGCAAGGACCCGGCGACACACAAGAGAGCGGCCCCTGATCCTCGAGATAAGTCATCACCCGGAAGCGCCAGCTGTCGTGGCACCATCCCCGCACCTAATGCTATCCTGTGTTAGCGACGCCGCTCTCCTTTCTAACCAAATGACGGCTGCTTGGCGCCAAAGGGGACCTCCTGAGCATCGCGACTCAGGGGCTCTTATCGGACTCCGAGTCGCTCACCTCCTGGCCGTGACCACGGCATCGCGACCTGGCATACCAGCGATGGCTAAAGCTGCCTTGGGACTGGGACCTGTCGGCGCAGAGCACCAAGCCCTCGTGAGGCTCGAAAGGAAGGACTGAGCTAAGACGGAATGAGCAACTCGCGCAATTCTATGACAAGGGCTATATTAACAAACAGGATCACAGGCACCTTACAAGCCCCCACGGGGCGCGTTTTTGATTCCTCGCAGGGAACAGATCCTAAAGGGACACAAACTACGCGTGACCCTGCAAAAGACGCCATCATCAACAGTGGGCCGTCAAGCACCGACGCCAACCCCATCCAGATCAGAGTCGGCGGCGGCCTGACGAGCCCACCCTGCTCCAGGAGCGGCGCCGGCTCGGGGGCTCGTAGCTGTCGTCGCTCGTCTCCGGAGTCGCGAAGAGCTCGCCGGAGTCGCTGGAGCCTCCAACGCCTCCACCGCCTGAGGAGCCGCCAAGGGAGCGGTTGGCGGGCCCAGTCCTCGTTGCGGCAGGGTCCTGGCCACCTTCCCCGGGGCAGCACTCCAGCCGGCGCCCGCTCGCATCGAAGACCTTGAAGAGCATCACCGAAGCACTGTCGTAATCCAAGTGGACCGCGAAGACGCCCCTTACCATGCAAACCCGGGGGATCTCTCTCCAGCCCCGAGTCATGAAGACCTCGCCCGGGGCAACGACCGCGACCTCTGCCTCAGACGCGAGGGTGCTGCAGCCAGAGCTCCAGGGGCTCCCCCTGCGGGATGATGGAGGCAAAGAAGGAAGGAAGGCGGATCCAAGACTGAAGAGGAATGGCGATGTGGAGCATGAACTCTTGGGAGGATCCCTCGGTGTGGACCCCAGGGGGACGACCCACACCTTCGTGACCCGTCGGCGCCGACAGCGGCGCCGCCCATGGAGGTTAGCATCAGCTCCTTCGGGACCCTCGATGTGGGCGTACAATGGCAGCGGGAACCCCGACGGCACCCGCTCGCACCAAGGCCTCGACACCACCTAAAGGGCCCCCTCGTCCGGGCCATGCGGGGCGAGCCGTTTCTTCGGCGGGAGTGGGTCTGGTTCCCCTCGGGGAGCCTTTCCCTTATCTGCATCGAGAACCGGCGGATCGGAGCCATCGCAGCAAGACGGAGCAAGGATTGGGAAGAAGGAGAAGCAAGGAGGGATGGACTGGAAGGGCGCGCGCTGTTCCGTACTTATGGCTGGCGAAGGCCAACCGCCTACCTCCACAATTGCAGGTAATCATGACCCACTTTGCATGCAGGGACTTGTCCAATCTGTGCAGTTGCCGAGGCGCCATGGGGAAGTGGAGGCGCCCACGTCCAATCAACCGCCATGCGGCGCCCAAGGCCGCAGGCTGTTAGGGCCCGTGGCGCTTCGCTCTTGCCCTTGCGCCTCCCTGCACGGCCAAGTCCGGGCGCACCTTGGGCCCGGGGGCTACTGTCGGCGTTTTGGGAACTGGGGTCCCCAGACTTGCCTGCCTGCGGCCTGCGGCGTGGCTCAAAGGGGGGCCCAGCGCGGCCCATCTTCACCAACACAAACCCAAGACCCTCGCGAGGGGCCAAGCCTCGTGGGGCGGACGACGCGGAGCTTCCTCAGGCGCGGCCTCGTCAGGCTGGCTCACGAGGAGGCGGAGAGATCAAGGCGGGGTACCTCATGAGGTGCCCGTGACGCAAGCCATGACGACCGGGGGCGCCAGGCGGGTGCCAGCCCGCGCAGTGTCCTCCCTGCCTCTTTGGTGCAAAGGGGGCAAGCGCAGCCGCGGAGTACCGAGGCGTCAGGCAAAGGTTGACGTTTCGGTGCAACGAGACCAAGACCAGGAGGACTACGAGATGGAGGTCACCGTGGAGCCCAAGATGGCGTGATCACCAGAGCTTTGCGTAGGGGAAGACTACTTTTGTCAGGATAGCTGATACTAGCTATCCCCCTTCAAATTAGCCTGCCATTGTTGGCTCCCTTCCCGCTCGATATTTGGGAAGAGGACCAGGGCCTCTATAAATAGGACCAGCCACCCACAGAGCAAAGGGAGCCGAGAGGTTGGAAGGATAGAGGAGATCCGGTATAGAGAGAGAGAGAAGGGTGACTGAGCTCCTCCCAGCAGTTCATCGCCCCAGCCAAGAACAGACCCTCGCGAGGCTGTTCTTCCTTGTATTGTTCATCATCATCAGCCCAAGAGGCAATCCACCACACCACACACTAGAGTAGGGTATTACACCACAACGGTGGCCCGAACCAGTATAAACCTTGTGTCTCTTGTGCTGTTCTTTCCTTAGTTCAGATCCTAACAAGGCGGAGGAGTGCAGGTAGGTAGGAGGCGAAATCTCCGTGCGCACCCCAGTGTTCGAACCTCAAGGGTCTGCCGGAACCCGAAATCCGACACAGACCCTCAGGAGTTCGTCAGCGAGGCCATTCAGGAGCTAAAGGAGTCAAGAGTCATGAAAGGCGGCCGCTGCCTACCAGCAGTGGCTCCCCATCCAGGCGAGGATGGTGGGCTGCGCGTCTGCATCGACATACCAGGTCTCAACCGAGTCGCCTCTCTGGAGCGCCTCTGGCCCTCGCGAGGGGGGCGCTGCGAAGGCCCACCCCATAGCTACGTTCGCATGCCTTACGGCTTGTCGAACGCGGCTGACACGTACCAGCGCCTCATGAGGGGCATCACGGAGGCATGAGAGGCCAGGCGTTCCGCAGCCCTGGTAGGGATGGAGATGGCCCGTGAGGAGCCGCCAGCGCCTCCGGAGCCTCCCGAGGCCCCTGGGCCTGGGGGCTCGTGAGGATCGGCTCCCGCAGCCCACCGAGCCTGCTACATCAATGCTCCTTCGTCCTCGACATCATCAGGTGACGTCTTTCGAGTTTTATTTCCAGCTGGGAGCGCCCCCCAGGGCTGCATTATTAGCAGGCCGCGTGGGTCCGTCCCTGCGGCGTGTATCCCTTTTTTTATTCCATGTTGTTAGCTTACCTTGTTGGGGGCGCCCCTCAGGCTGCATGATCCCCAAGCCGCTCGGGCCAGGCCCAGCGGCATGTATCCCGTTTGTGTTTATTTCCGATTATGCGTTAGACCCACCATGCTTGATTATTTGATGCCGGTCCACGGCACCTCTTCTTCTCCATGCCGACCACTTGCACGTTAAAGGGGGGGTACCCAAGCATCGCGACTCAGGGCTCTTACTGGCTCTCCAGCCCTCACCCTCTGGCCTTGTCCATGGCATCGCGACCTGGCATACCAACGACGGCTGAGACCAGCTCGAGGGCCGGGACCCGAGGATGTAGAGTGCCGACATCTAACCAAATTTGCAGGGACACATCAGAAGATAAGGCCCAGTGCCAGGCGCAACCCGCCTAGAGGTTCACGGGTGCCCAGATACACCTCGCCAGGCCCTACCGTGCCAGCCACGTGTCAGGGCGAGGCTGTACATGCCCCGGGGGCTCCTCTCGGAGGGGGGCCCCCTCCCACATACCAGTGGAAGCACCATGCTCCGTGCTGGCTGACGACACTGCCGAGGAGCGGCTATGCCCGTACACATATGGTAGCGCTATGCTCCGCGTTGGTGATAAACAACTGAGGGTGGCCCCCGGGCCGCACCAACCTCAGGGAGCCCAGAGCTCAGTGTCTAGCCTCATCGTAACGCCTCCCCTCGGGAGTGCCGCGCGAGGGGGCTGGGCACGGGGGCTGCGCCTGGGTCACACCCAGACGCACACCGTCCAGCCAGGTCCCCCCGGGCCTGGTTTGTCGCGCGTCTCTCCCCGAGCGGGGCCAAGGTACGAAGGCCGTTTGAGCGTCAAGGGGGACTCCTGAGCATCGCGACTCAGGAGCCTAACTGGTCACGTAGCCCCTCACTTCGTGGCCCCGTCCTGGTTTCTGGTCGGGACCAACACTGGGTGAGGTACGCGCGCGGCCGGGCTCTGCAGACGTAGAACGGTAGATCCACCCGCATCACACCTCCCTACTTGTTGTTCGTGCACCAAGGGGGACTCCTAAGTATCGCGACTCAGGAGCCTAACTTGTCACGTGGCCCCTCACTCCTTGGCCCCGTCCTAGTTTCTGGCCGGGACCAACGCTGGGTGAGGCATGCGCGGGGCCGGGCTCTGCCGGCGTAGAACATAAGCAAGTAGGAAGGAAAGGCGCAAATTTCGAGGAATTCAAAAGCAAATATTACAGTCCACACTGTTATCTCAATGCCAAACACAAGTTTAAATGCCTCCCCGAGGCATGATACATGTGCATGAATTAAAGGCAGGACAGGAGCCGCCACGGAGTCACTTGTCGGCGATGGAGCAGCGCGGATTGGGTACGCCTCATGGAGCAGTGGGGTCGGCAACGCCTTGCTTCGGCTTGGTGCTGAAGGCCCAGAACTTCCCCAATAGGGCCTCTGCGTGACCCTTCACAGCCTCGGCAGCGGCAGTGGCACGCTCGCCGCTCACTGGCTCCAGCAGGCTGTCGAGGTCGACACCGGGATCGCGAAGGTAGATGTGGGTGAGGACACGCGTCATTGCTGCAGAAGACAGGACACGCGCCTCGGCCTCGGCCGCGGGGCCAAGGCCAAGGGCGACATCTTCAAGAGCGTGAACTAGGAAGGGAAGCAGCTTGGCGGGGCCGTCCTCGGCGCCAGCCAGTGGGCTCTCCAGGCCGCTGTCGTAAAGCGTCCTCAGTGAGGAGCGAGCCCTCGCCTCCATCTCTGCAAAGGCCACGCGGTCCTCGGCAAGAACCAGGGCCTTGTCGTCCAGCTTGGCCTTCCTCGCCCCCAACCCCTGCTCCAGTGTGCCTAGGCGGTCGCGGCGTTTCTTGAGCTTGACCTCCCTCTCCTTGAGAGCCGCCTCGTGAGCCTTCGCCTCTATAAATAGGACCAGCCACCCACAGAGCAAAGGGAGCCGGGGGGTTGGAAGGATAGAGAAGATAAGGTAGAGAGAGAGAGAAGGGTGACTGAGCTCCTCCCAGCAGTTCATCGCCCCAGCCAAGAACAGACCCTCGCGAGGCTGTTCTTCCTTGTATTGTTCATCATCATCAGCCCAAGAGGCAATCCACCACACCACACACTGGAGTAGGGTATTACACCACAACGGTCGCCCGAACCAGTATAAACCTTGCGTCTCTTGTGTTGTTCTTTCCTTAGTTTAGATCCTAGCAAGGCGGAGGAGTGCAGGTAGGTAGGAGGCGAAATCTCCACGCGCACCCCAGTGTTCGAACCTCAAGGGTCTGCCGGAACCCGAAATCCGACAATGACGAAGCCACCAGTCAGAAGAAGAAGAACAAGAAGCGCAGCAAAAGGCGCAAGGTTAAGGCAATGATGACCATCGAATGATCGGGCACGCCTAGTACTAGGAAGAAGGCCAAGGCCGAAGCCCCCAAGAAGAAAGTTGCCGCATGCACTTATTGCCGGGACGCTGCGACTGCTGAGGTGGCTGGGAAAGGTGATGGGCCATACTACAAGATCCTTCGGACCAAGGCCCACGATCTCCAGGAGTGTCATCAGGTTGAGCAACTTGTCAAGAAGCAGAGGGCTGAGTATGAGAAGCAAGATAAGGAGAGAGGTCAGAATGGCGCTGGCGGGAAGGGCCGAGGCGGCGAAGCAAGCCACCCCGGCAAGGCTCCTCGGAATCAAGGAAAACCCGCCAAGGGTCGTAAGAAAGAGGATTGCAATGATAAGAGTGACAGAGGAGATGAAGAGGAAACCAGTGAGCAGGAATTCCAGAAAGCCACTGACGCCCTGTGCATTGACGGGGGTGCATCGCTGCACTCCTCTCACTGCCAACTTAAACAGTGGGTTGTGAAGTCAATGCCATGGAACCAGCGGCAGATTCTTGGAAGCCGCTCAAGTGGTCACGCACGCCCATCATCTTTGACGAAGAGGACCACCCTGACCGCACCATCGCTGTAGGGTGCTTGCCATTGTTGGTCTCACCAACGATCCGCAACCTGAAGGTTACAAAGATGTTGGTTGATGGCGGGGCCGGGTTGAATCTGATTTCTCCAATGGTCATCAGCAAACTTTAGATAGCAGAGGAAGAGCTTGAGGTTACCGGCACGCTTCTCGGAGTTAACCCCGCCAGGAGTCGCCCTATGGGAAAGATCACGTTGCCCATGACATTCGGGGAAGAGTCCAATTACCGGACTGAGAAGATTGTGTTTGATGTGGTTGACCTCCCGCTTCCATATAATGGAATCCCTGGTCGCTTAGCTCTAGCTAAATTCATGGCGACATCCCGGTATGCCTACAACACCTTGAAGATGCCAGGATCGATAGGTGTCATTTCCATTCCATTAGACGAGAAGGACGCAATCATTTGCATAGACAAGATGTACAGGGGCGTAGTCACAGTAGAGGCCGCGGAAGCTAAGATTCCCGCCAAGGAAAGCAAGAAAAAGAGGAGGGATGGTAAGGATGCCTGCAAGGAATGCGGGAAATGTACCTCTCCGAAGAACGTTGCGCCCGTTGATGACTTGCCGGAGAGTTCCAACAGCAAGAGATCCAAGGCCGCTGCACCCGCTGTGAAAAAGGTCTCGGCAGGGCTGGCTGGTACCTTCACTATCAGTGTCGCCCTTGATGACAAATAGGAAATCATGCTCGTTGACTTCCTGTGGGCGAATGTCGATGTGTTTGCCTGGCAACCATCTCACATCCCCGGTGTTCCCAGGGAGGTAATCGAGCACCACCTTGCTGTCTGCCCACATGCCCGACCTGTCAAGCAGAAGGTTCAGAAGCAAGCCTTGGAGCGGCAACAGTTCATTGCCGAGGAGATTAAAAAACTTGAGGCAGCTGGTCTGGTTAGAGGAGTACTGCATCCAATGTGGTTACCAAATCTAGTGGTGGTGCGAAAGGCTAACGGGAAATGGAGGCTTTGCATCGATTTCACGGATCTGATCAAGGCATGCCCAAAGGACCCATTTCCCTTGTCGCTCGTGGACCAGATTGTGGATTCCACTTCCGGGTCTGACTTGCTTTCTTTTCTGGATGCATAGTCTGGATACCAATAGATCTTTATGTCCAAGGAAGATGAAGAGAAGACCGCGTTCATCACCCCATGTGGCACATACTGCTTCGTACGAATGCCTTTCGAGTTGAAGAGCGTCGGATCCACCTTTGCAAGGGCAGTCCAGATTGGTTTTGAGTCACTGTTGTCGGGTTTCGGGTTCCGGCAGACCCTTGAGGTTCGAACACCAGGGTGCGTGCGGAGATCTCTCCCCTACCGATGTACGTCTGATCCTCTCATGCGAACTAAGATGAAAATGATGAACAACACAAGAGACACGAGGTTTATACTGGTTCGGGCCACCTTGTGGTGTAATACCCAACTCTAGTGTGTGGTGTGGTGGATTGCCTCTGGGGCTGATGATGGACAGTACAAGGGAAGAACAGCCTTGCGAGAGGTGTTCTTGAGCTGGTGCGACGAACTGCTAGGGTGAGTTCAGTCGCCTCTCTCTCTCTCTCTCTCTCTCTCTCTCTCTCTCTGCTATGGTCCTACCAGATTTCCAGTCGTCCCCTCCTTCTGTGGTGGCTAGTTCTATTTATAGAGGCCCTGGGCCTCTCCCAAAATAATGAGCGGGAAGGGCGCCAACAATTGGCCATTTCGAAGGGGAACATCTAGTACAAGTTATCCTGACCAGAGGTGGTCTTCGGCTGCCAAAAGCACTGGCGATGACGCCGTCTTGGGCTCCACGATGACCTCCGTCCTGCTGTCCGGCTGGTCTTGGTCTCGTTGCACAGGAATGGTAACCTTTGCCTAATGCATTGGCCTGTGCTTGCCCCTTTGCACCAAAGGGGAAACAAGGACACTGCGCAGGCTGGCGCCCGCCTGGTGCCCGCCTGGAGCCCACCTGGTCTCGATCGTCATGGCTTGCATCACGGGTTCCTCGCGTGGTACCCCTGCCTTGATCTCTCCGCCTCCTTGCGATCCTGCCTGATGAGGCTGCCTCTGAGGAAGCTTCCTGTCAGCCGCCCCGCGAGGCTTGGCCCCTCGTGAGGATCTTGATCTTGAGCTGATTAAGATGGGCTGTGCTGGGCCCCCGCTTGAGCCACGCCGCAGGCCGCAGGCAGGCAAGTCTGGCGACCCCCGTTCCCAGAACGCCGACAGTAGTCCCCGGGCCCAAGCCGCGCGCGGGCTTGGCTTAGCAGAGAAGCGAAGGGGCAAGCGCGAAGCGCCGCGGGCCCTAACAGCCTACGACCTTGGGCGCCGCGTGGCGGTTGATTGGACGTGGGCGACTGCGCTTCCCCACGACGCCTCGACGACCACATGACTTGATAAGTCCCTACATGCAGAGAAACCGGTCATGATTACCTACGATCATGGTGCACGGCGGTTGGCCTCCTCCGGCTTTAAGTACAGGGCTGGGCGACCCCCTTCCGCCCATCCCTCCTTGCTGCTCCTTTCCTTCTTCTCGATTACTCATCGCTCCCATGGCTCCAAAGAGATTCTCGGCCGCGGAGAAAGGAAAGCCCCCCCCCAGGCTGGGCCTGACTCCCCCCTGGCCGAGCGCGGCCGAGGCCGCCCTCGCAAGTATACCACGGTCCCTGTGGTGGCCTCCCGCGGCCATGGAGGCGGTTCCCGGTGCGGTGGTGAGCGCCAGGTTGCCGACGTGGGGCACGCCGTGGGTGTGCGCCCCCCTAGGCCACGCTTGCGCTCTACGGAGGTGCTGCCGGAGTTTGTCGTGTGGTCGGCAGACCCATCCAGCACCATCCAGCACCAGGCTCCAGCTCCCCCATTTCTTTGTAGATGAACTGCCGGTCAGCGCCCGGTGCGGCTTCTGGCTCCAGGCAGACGGATGCTGCAACAGGGCCTCCTGGGCGTCGCCGGAGGTCTCCGTTTTTGGGAACGGGGCCCTGACATGAGGCTGGCAAACGTTTGGCCACGCGCGTGGCCTGAGCCGATGGTGCACCCTGTACTTCAAGTTTGATGGATGTCGGTGTACAAAAAGAGGGGTACACGTTTTGTACCCCTATAACTGTGCACGGGCAGTCTGAGCCACGGGCACCACCACACCAAGCAAGGCAAGGGAGGTGAGCCAGGGTAAGACCGAAGCTCAAGAGAACTAGAACGACGCCAAGGCCATGACCACGAAGAGCAAAGGGGACGAAGCGGACTCCCCCGGCAAGATCCTTGCCGGGAGACAGTTCTAGCAGCCCCGGCAAGACCCTTGCCGCGTTGACTCGTCCCACGCCTATGGAGCAAATCACCCTTGAGTCCACTGCCCCCAAAGGGCAAGGATTCGGGAGACATCCCCGTGGTGGCATGTAGATCTTTGTGAAGACATTCAAGATCAGATACGCACTAAGGAGACGACAACCATTGGCGGGATCCCAGTCGAGGAAGACCACAAGGCCCCCGGCAAGCGCCTTGCCGGGGACGACAGCAGGCGCCTCGGCAAGAACCTTGTCAGGGCCCCGGCAAGGCCCTTACCGAGGACACCCGAAGGGCCACCATCAGGCCCACGCCGACTAAACCTCCACCACCGCATGCATGTAGCTGCCGACCCAACCAGCTGGGCAGTCTAAGTGCATCTAGTGCCACCCCTAGTTGGTTTTGGAGTATTGACGACAAACCTAGTTGAGGGACTAATGTGTTTGTGAGAATTGCAGGATAACACAGGTAGAAGTCCCTCATTGATTCGGTTTTCCTTCCAGAGATGACCCCTAAAAATGTATGAGGACATTGAAGTCAAAGGTGGTCTGTGAAGACATTCACATTGAAGACTATGACAACAGAAGACATTGCATGAAGACTATGGAGCGCGAAGACTTAGCAGTTTCGTCGTTCTGTGTTTTTCTTTGTTGAGTCATAGGAACCACCGTACTATTAAGTGGGGTCCAAGAGAACCAGTCAGAATGACTGAAGTGATGCTTAACCAAAATCCTATATCTTCGAGTGAAGACTATGAGAGCAAATCTTGTCCAGAGTTGGATAAGCCAGCTTTGCTCGTAGCCCAAGTAAAGTTGTCGTGTGTGTTTGAAATCTGACCTTTGGAACACGTGTCAGTTCCTTAGTGACCCAGGGTCATTTCAGACAAATCAGGTCAGGGTGCCTAGTGGCTATAAATAGCCCACCCCTACAACCATAAACGGTTGGCTGCTCAGAGTTAGAGTACGGCTTTTGTCGTTTGAGAGCAACCCACCTCGAAGCCTTTGAGAGAGAATTCCTTGCGAGGATAAAGCCCTAAACACCCAGAGCCAAAGAGTGTTAGGCATCACTTATGTCTTCTTGTCTGTGTGATCTGAAGACTTATTACACTTGACGACTGTGAATCCTCCAGCTGGTTAGGCGTCGCGTTCTGAGCATCCAAGAGTCATTGTGGATCGCCGGTGAACGAAGTCTGTGAAGGTTTGGAAGTCTACCTTGAAGACTTACCAGAGTGATTGGGCGAGGACTAGGTGTCCTTAGCTTGAGGGGAATAAGGTGAAGACGAGGTCTTCTGAGTTGAATCTCAGCCTCCCTAACCAGACATACTGTTGTCACAGCAACTGGAACTGGTCCAACAAATCATTATCTTCAACGAGTCACTAGTTTTGTCCTTCCCTTCCCTTTACTTACTGTTGGTCCTTGTGAACTCATTGTACGATTGCAACACCATTTGGCTTCACTGAGTGATTACTTGTTCTGATTGGCTTCACAATATCTTCCTACCTGATCCTTACTTCCTAGCTGCTATTAGTCATTGTGCTTTCACTTCATTGAATACTTGACTATGGTTTGCCTAGTGTAGTCTACCTTCCGCTGCATGGTAATAGGTTTATTTCTGTCGTTTGTCTTCGAAACTTACATGTTTTGAAGACTTTCATAAAAATCGCCTATTCACCCCCCCTCTAGTCGATCACTAGCACTTTCAATTGGTATCAGAGCAAGGTACTCCCTTGTTCTGTGTGATTCGGTTTAACCACCTGGAGTTTTAGCTATGTCAACTGCAGGGATAATTAAAGTCTCCGCTGTGTGCCCCATCTTCGATGGAACTGAATATCCCTACTGGAAGAATAAGATGCGCATGCATCTTGAAGCCATTGATGTCGACCTATGGTATGTCGTCAAGAACGGTGTTCCCAAGACTAGAGAAGGTGTCACTGCTGCTGATGTCAAGAAGTTCGTCCAACTGGACTCTACTGCAAAGAATATCATCTGTGGTCATCTGACCAAAGGACAGTATGGCCGTGTGAGTGCTTTGGAAACATCTAAGCTAGTCTGGGACAGGCTCTCCAAGGTCAACGAAGGCGTCTCAACCGAG
This sequence comes from Triticum urartu, assembly GCF_056163025.1. Lineage (NCBI taxonomy): Eukaryota > Viridiplantae > Streptophyta > Magnoliopsida > Poales > Poaceae > Triticum > Triticum urartu. The sequence continues at coordinate 301,098,916 of NC_141876.1, forward strand.
AGAGATCAGAGAATCAGTGTCCTTCGCAACCTCTTCAACCGCTTCAAGAGAAATAACAATGAGAATGTCCAGCTCACGTTTGATTGACTCACTGACATCACAAATGAGCTTCAAGCCCTCGGCGCTACTGAGATCACCAAGCATGAAGTCGTCAAGACGCTCCTGAGATCACTTGATAGTTCGTTTGACACCCTAGCCCTGATGATTCAAGAACGTCCTGATTTAAAGACACTCGATCCGTATGACATACTTGAGAGGCTCAACACACACGAGCTTCAGCTTTCTGAGAAAAGAGACATCTACGGTCCCAACTATGGGCGAACTCGTGCCTTGAAGGCAAAGGCTGTCTCCTCATCTGAAGAAGAATCTGACAACAGTTGTGATGATCCTGAAGACATTGGAAAGGAGCTTGCTATGCTTGTGAAGAAGTTCCAAAAATTCACCAAGAAGAAAGGCTTCAGAAAGTCTTCACGATCAAGATCAAGGAATGATGAAGCTTCTGCTCATGACTACAAGAAGAGAACATGTCACAAGTGCAAGAAACCTGGCCACTACATCTCTGAGTGTCCACAGTGGGACAATGAGAACAACAAGAAGAAGAAGAGCAAGGAGTATGACTCTGACGATAAGAAGAAGAAGAAATACTCAAAGTCTTCTTCCAAGTCTTCCTCAAGGTCTTCATCACACAAGAAGAGCTCATCTGGCAAGGCACGTGTGTTTGTTGGCAAGGAAATGGATTCTGAGGAGAAATCTGCTTCTGAAGAGGCGGAGGTGGAGTCTGAGGAGGAGTCTGATTCTGGCGTTGCGAGTCTGGCTACAGCATACGTTGCCAAGTCCATCTTCAACACTGAAGACAATGACTTCATCACCGACACCGATGCAAATGACAAGGACTACTCCGCTCCTTCCTCCTACTTCATGGCACGCGGTGCCAAGGTAAACACACGCACTACTCACTATCAAACATCTAGTGACGATGACTCTGATTGTGGTTCCAAACCCAGCTACAAAACACTTGCTAAAATTGCAACTGAACAACAGAAAGCTATGGAACACATTCAAAAACTGTTAGACAAAAGCGATGATCTGTTAGACGCTGAAATGACTCGATCTCAGTCCTTAATTGAAGACATAAAAAACCTTCACGCTAAGTATGAGGAACTCGAAAGTCGCCATGAAACGCTCTCAACAACTCATGAAAGGCTTTCCTATGATTATCTTCAAAGGAAGCAAGATCTTGAGAAATTGAGAGCGGCTCATGAAGATCTTCAAAAGGAAAATGAGTCACTTCACGCCAAACAGATCAGTTCAGCTCAGGAAGGATTTGAACCACCATGTCTTAAATGCATTGAGCGTGATAACGCAACTTCTGTTGCTGAATGTTCTACTACTGCTACTGTTGCAATATCTTCAACTGTTGATGTGGTAACTAACCCCTCTGCTGAGGATACCACTGCTATTGCCGATGAGAATGCCAGGTTGAAGACACTGCTTGAAACAGGGATGTACAAAAGTCTCAAAGGGCATCAGACACTATGTGATGTCCTCAAAAGGCAGATCCTGAACCGAAACCCTAGGAAAGAGGGTGTTGGGTTTGAAAGGAAAATGAATGCTGATGGCTCTTACTGGAAACCTGAGCAGTACCCCAAAACCATATGGGTTGCTGCAAAGGAACCTTCAGCGGATCCATCCACCCTATCTGGCTTCACTTGTGCTAATCCCACTATTATTAATGAATCCCTTGATGCAAACTATAAACTGTTTAAGAATCATAATGGTGAAGTGTTTGCCAGGTATATTGGTACTAACTGCAGGAATGGACCGCCTATGAAGAAGATCTGGGTGCCGAAAAGGTGTTTGGAGGATCTTCCTGTGAATGTCATCATGACACCACAGGTTAAGAAGACAAACCCCAGACCACAGGCTTCATACGGTCCAAAGGATTCATACAGACAGAGGACTCACCTGAGTCGCACTAACGCAAATGTTTTGCAGGGAAGCCATACTCACGCCTATGAACATGAGCGCGGTTCATCAAACCGCCATGTTCAGAAGACCAAGAACTATTCTGCTTATTATTATGAGTACTATTGTCCACCTGCAAGACTTTTTGCTAGGGCTCCAAAGCCAAAGTTTTCAGGTGCTGCACTTAGACTCATTGCTTCGAAGCCACCCTTGAAGATGTGGGTGGCTAAGAAAGCTTAACTCTCTTTTGCAGGGAAAGGTCTCCAGCCGAAAACCAAAATCGTCTGACGCTATTGCTGGGGACCTTAAACTTCTTGTAGGGCGCAAGATCAAATGCCCAAATGGTCTTATTATGTACTTTGTTCCTGAATCGCTTGCTACTTGCCCTATCAGTCCTAATCTCGATATAAGCTTTAATAATCCACTGGTTCGCCAAATGTTTTTGCTTCACAATTCTCTTCGTGAAGCCTATCCCCCTAACTGCACTATAGGGTACGACACGAGCAGCTTCAGAATGGATTATTGATAGTGGGTGTACCAATCACATGACTGGCAAGCGAAGCCTTCTCATGGACTCAACCTTACGGCCATCTGACAAAAGTCACATCACATTTGCTGACACTGGTAAAAGCAAGGTATTGGGTGTAGGTAGAGTTGCAATCTCAAAGGGTCAACACATGGATAAAGTCATGCTTGTTGAATCCCTTGGTTTCAACTTAATGTCTGTCTCAATGCTTTGCGATTTAAACATGATTGTGATGTTTGGAAAATATCGTTGCCTTGTACTAATGGAATCTGACAAGTCTCTAGTGTTTGAAGGGTATCGGAAAGATGATTTGTACGTGGTAGATTTCTCAGCAGGACCACAACTTGCAGTGTGTCTTCTAGCAAAAGCTTCTGAATGCTGGCTCTGGCATCGAAGTCTAGGGCATGCTGGCATGAGGAACCTCCACACGCTTGCAAGGAAGAAGCATGTCGTAGGCATCAAGGGCGTCAAGTTCAAGAAGGATCACTTATGCGGTGCCTGTGAAGCAGGAAAGATGACAAGGGCCAAGCATCCCTCGAAGACAATCATGACAACGACTCAACCCTTCGAACTGCTCCACATGGATCTTTTCGATCCCACTCATTACTCAAATCTTACTACTACTGCTTTTCTCTATGGCTTTGTCATTGTTGATGATTATTCAAGATATACCTGGGTGCATATAATCCTCTACAAGACTGAAGTGCAGGATGTCTTCAGACGCTTCGCTAATCGAGCAATGAACAACTATGGCGCCAAGATAAATCACATCAGAAGTGACAATGGCACTGAATTCAAGAACACTGGCCTGGATACATATCTTGATACCTTAGGCATCACACATGAATTCTCAGCTCCATACACGCCACAACAGAATGGCGTCGTCGAATGCAAGAACAGAACACTTATTGAGATGGCCCGGACGATGCTTGATGAATACAAGACTCCAAGAAAGTTCTGGCCTGAAGCCATTGATACTGCACGCCATATCATCAACCGTGTTTATCTTCAAAAGCTTCTGAACAAGACATCCTATGAGCTCCTTACTGACAAGAAGCCAAACGTCAGTTACTTCAGAGTATTTGGCGCCAGGTGCTGGATCAAGGATCCACATCACACTTCAAAATTTGCACCAAAAGCACATGAGGGTTTTATGCTTGGATATGGAAAGGATTCGCACTCCTCCAGAGTCTTCAACCTTTTTCACTATAAAGTGGTTGAAACAGTGGATGTGCGGTTTGATGACACGAACGACTCACAAAGAGAGCACCTGCTAAATGTGCTAGATGAAGTTCCATCTAGTGAATCAATCAAACTTATGGGAACTGGAGAAATCATACCGTCTGAAGCTCAGCCTGAAGAGGAACTTATCATCTCCGCACCTGATCAACCTGAAGACAATGCTCAGCCTGAAGACAATCCCTCTAACGATGACAATGATCAGCAAGAGCAAAATCTTCGTCCTGTACATCCTCGTGTTGCAAATTAAGTACAGATTGAGAGAATAATTGATAGCATCAATGCACCAGGTCCACTCACTCATTCAAGGGCAACACGGCTAGCAAATTTCTGTGGGCACTTCGCATTTGTCTCAATATCTGAACCCAAGAAAGTTGAAGAAGCCTTCTTGGAACCTGAATGGATTCAAGCTATGCAAGAAGAGCTTCAACAGTTTGAGCTGAATAATGTATGGGAACTGGTTAAGCGTCCTGATCCTTGCAAGCACAATATAATAGGCACCAAATGGATATATCGCAACAAGAAAGATGAGCTTGGTCAAGTTGTCAGAAACAAAGCTCGTCTCGTTGCTCAAGGATACACTCAAGTTGAAGGGATTGACTTCGATGAAACATTTGCTCCTGTGGCTAGACTTGAAGCCATACGCATAGTGCTGGCCTATGCAAATCATCATAACATTCTTCTGTATCAAATGAATGTGAAGAGCGCCTTTCTCAATGGCAAGATTGAAGAAGAAGTGTATGTTGCACAACCGCCTGGATTTGAAGATCCAAAACATCCTGACATGGTGTACAAGCTCAACAAGGCACTGTACGGCCTCAAACAAGCCCCTCAGGCTTGGTATGACACACTCAAATACTTCCTGAAGAGCAAAGGCTTCAAACTTGGTTCCCTCGATCCCACTCTCTTCACGAAGACATATGATGGTGAACTGTTTGTGTGCCAAATATATGTGGATGACATTATCTTCGGCTGCACCAATCAAAAATACACTGACGAGTTTGGATATATGATGCAAGAGCAATATCAGATGTCCATGATGGGTGAGCTGAAGTTCTTCCTTGGTCTTCAAATACGTCAGCAACGCAACGGCATCTTCATATCTCAAGAGAAGTATCTCAAAGATTGCCTGAAGAAATTTGGGATGCAAGACTGCAAAGGCTTCACAACTCCAATGCCAGCCAAACATCATCTAGGTACCGGCGACAATGGTAAAGAGTTCGATTAAAAGGTATACCGCTCCATGATTGGGTCTTTACTTTATCTATGTGCATCTAGGCCAGATATTATGCTTAGTGTTTGCATGTGTGCTCGATTCCAAGCGGCACCAAAGGAATCGCATCACTTAGCTGTGAAGCGAATTGTTTGATATTTGGCTCACACCCCAACATTAGGATTATGGTATCCCAAGGGCTCAGAGTTTGATCTGGTTGGATTCTCGGATGCTGATTATGCTGGTGACAAGGTGGATAGAAAGTCTACATCAGGCACATGTCATTTTCTGGGACGATCACTTGTATGTTGGTCTTCAAAGAAGAAGAACTGTGTATCTCTCTCCATTGCTGAATCTGAATACATTGCTACTGGATCTTGCTGCGCTCAGCTTCTGTGGATGAAGCAAACACTCAAAGACTATGGCATTCATCTAAGCAAGTACCACTCTACTGCGACAACGAAAGCGCCATCAAGATTGCCAACAACCCAGTTCAGCACTTGAAGACAAAGCACATTGAAATTCGCCATCACTTTCTCAGAGATCATGTTGTGAAGGAAGATATTGATATCATACACGTCAACACTGAAGAGCAATTGGCAGATATCTTCACCAAGCCCTTGTATAAGAAGAGATTTTGCAAGTTACGGTGTGAGCTAAATATCTTGGAATCCTCAAATGTCCTGTGATCAGGCTCACATCCTAACACTTATGCATATTGATGACTTAGATGTGCAACACACGAAGTAAAGTGTATCTTCAATCAATGAAGACATACATTCTAAGTGTGAATACATTAATGTGGAATTTGACTTCGGAGCGCCACGATAATATTGCGCCGTGTCTGGGTCTAATACTTCCTATACGGTGGGTAACGCCACCACCAAATTCTTCTGTTTGAAGTGTTTCACCCATGCGTTACATTTCCTATGTCTTCACATTTGGTTTGGCTTCAATCTCAACCTGTCTTCATGATTATCTTCACTATGTTGATTATATATATATACACTAGTATTCTGTCCTCTACAGCATTCACTTAGAGCTATGTCTTCTTGTTGAATCTTTTGAACTAAGTGAATGTGATCGGACCCTAACCTCTCTATGCTTTCTATCTCAAACTCTATCTCTCCAAATCATATGCATTCTCTTGAAACTGTCGAATGTCTTCTCTGCGTCCTTTTCAGCAGAAGATTCAGAGACAAACATTAAGTCCGCTTTCAATGCTAATTCCATCACCTGATACCCGGAGAAGTGGGAACGACCACCCGACAATCCAGGCGTGCGTGGGAATATGGAACAACCTCCGATATGTTGCATGATGGCCACGTGTCCTTCATATGTGAATCGCCAGGGGCACCTGTGTAATAACACTGTGCCGTCCCTGTCCCTATAAATACACGCCTCACCACAGTCATTATCCTTTCTTCAATCTCGCACAAACCCTAGCGCCACCGCTAGCCCTCGACGATGCCGGCGACGAAGCGCTTAGCTGCCGCGACCTCTCCAACGCCGTCTTCACACCGGCCGCGGACATCATCTTCTCCACCGTCGCCGTAGGTGTCCTCCGTCGCCAAGTTAGGGCACGGATGATCAAACTACTCGGCCTCCTCTTCCACTCCGTCTAGCAGTTCTTTGTGTGGTAAATAAAACTTCCTTTTTACGGCCCCTTTGATCCTATAGATTCGTCACTTTCTACCACAAGCAGTTTCTATTCACACAAGTTGGATCTATTTCATACTGCATCTCATAATATCCCCAGTATGTTCACTTATGCTTCACAAAGTAGTTAGATTCCTCACATGTACTGATCCGTGGATTCGTACAAATCTGGAACCAACTCCTTATCTATGAGTGAATGTCTTCGCACGATGAGGTCAATGTCTTCTAAACTGATTTATCTTCAAAATCTTCTGAAAATGCATATGACCTCTTCCCCTTCCCTCGCACCTTAATGCTGTCACAGGTACATTTCCGTGGGAGAATCCCTTGGTTCTCATAGTCTGCATTCATTTGCAGAATTCTTACAGCATCATATAAATTCTCCCGAAGCCAGTTCCTGTTTGTCCAGCAAGCGAAAGCCTTTGAAGCCTTAGAACGTGTTGAAGCCATTCAGTTTAAAGTTCATGGCTGCAGAGAAATTAGTAAGAAAGGGTGGGAGAAAGAGTCGAGGTGAAACATCAAGAGATCTGCCCGATGACCACTCAGAGCTGTACAAGACAGATCCAGAAGAGGATTACAATCAGCGCAAGATAGGAATCCAATTGATTCGACAATATTGGGCAGAACAGTGGTTCAAGTACAGGTTTGTGACCAAGGAATATGCTCAGAAGAATGCCATCAAGCGACCAAGGGGAGACATCCTATACAGAAATCTTCAACCCAGGTCTAGAGATGAAGCCATTGAACAAGGCTTCTATCCCTGCATGGTCCGTGGACCACAGCCTGCGGATGCTGACCCATCGTCATTGCTATGGTGTCGTGACGACAATCTGTTCAAGCGCAACTTCCAGTTTGCCCAGAATTCGGCGAAGCAGAACAAGAAGTCATTGGGACTAGACTTCAACCCTGGTCCCTCTGCTCCCCGTGCCGATGGCACCCGCGAAGCTGAACCCAATCTTGTTGGGCCCTTCTACAACCTGGACGGTCTCATCAGTCATATCATGGTTCAAGGGACAGCCGTGGATGAGCCTGCAGATGACGCTGAATCTGATGAAGCGCCTGCACCGCCGAAGCCAAAGAAACTGAAGCAGCCTAAAGCTTCAAAGCCTGCCTTGGCACCAAAAATCTCACGAGCGAAGCCACTGGCTACTGCACCTCCTGAAGATAGTGTGCAGTCTGAAGAGTTGTCACGCATCTCCAAGCCTGTCATGGAATTGTCACGGTAGATGTCCTTAGTGTCAGGACTTAGTCGCGAGGCCAGCGCATCTATGTGGTAGCTTGAGAGGGGTTGAGTGGGACGAGAGACACGATGTTTTACCCAGGTTCGGCCCCTCACGGTGGAGGTAAAAGCCTACAACCTGCTTCATTGATATTGATGATGATGATCATGGTTACAAGAGTGCTCTATCTCGAGAGCTATTGTGTAAACCTAACTTGTCCAACTTGTGGAACTTGTGAATCTTGTCCCTCTTGGGGTGCCCTGCCCCTCCTTATATATGTTGAAGGGGCGGTTTACATGACTAGTCCTATTAGGACTAGGATTACTCTATTACAAGTGGGGTCCTAGTCTTGCCTCCTTTGTAAGGGAATATTCCTTGTGCTTTTCTCATAAACCAGCCCACCATTAAACGTGAACCAGCCTTCTGGGCCATGGGCCTCGTCATCCATTTGACCCGCCCGCCGGGTTACTAATGAACCGCCAAGACCAGGCGGGTAGCCCGTGAACCGCCAAGCTCCGGGCGGGTTACCAGTGAGTCATCCAGTCCGGCCGGTTTATACTTCTGGCCGGTTTACGCCACGGGGTATATCCCCGACATTAGCCCCCAGTTTAATTTGGATTTATCCATGTTAAACTGATCTGCAATATAAACTCAAGAGCAAATTTGACAGGTTATGCTCCAGGTTAAAAAAATTTGTAAACCGGTACCTGATCATCCTTAAGTCCTTGTTATTTCCTCCTTCTGGGAAATCCGGGTCAACAGACCAGCTTCATAATCAATTTGCCGACATTGGATTGTCACCGAGAAATATTGTGAAGAATAACTCCTTTGACTCAGCTCCCAAAGCGCCGGTTTAAGAAATATGGGTCTTGAAATACTTATCTGATATTTAGCCGGTTTGAAGATGTAAAACTTGCCGATTTAACATTACCAAAATGGCCGGATTATAAAAACTGATGATCCCGGATTATGACCGTTGATAGACGTCGGGTTATGATTGTTTGCCAACGCCGGTTCACAACGTCGGTTCATGATTATTGATGACGCAGGGTTGCAGCCACAAGGTCATAATGATTGGTGATGCCGGGTCAATCTGGTTTGCTCAAACAGAGAATTTGAAAATATGTCTTCGATAATAATATAATACCTGTAGCTCCCAAATCTTGAGAAAAACAAAGTGATGGCTTAAGACTAGCTTCAATACAAATGTTACCAATTTTGAAGAAATCCATGTTGTTCATCCCAGTCACTAGTCAGAATTGAGTATTCCACATATGCCCCCCCCCAAGTGCCGGGTTGTCATTCTTGCAGCAACCTGGGACTTGTAATTGCTTGATGCTCGTAAAAACTTCAACCAGTGTAACCCCCAAGGGTCGGGTCATTATGTTGGGGAACATTGCAGAAAACAAAAATTTTCCTACGGTTTCACCAAGATCCATCTATGAGTTCATCTAGCAAAGAGTGATCGGATGCATCTACATACCTTTGTAGATCGCGAGCGGAAGCGTTCAAAGAACGGGGATGAGGTAGTCGAACACGACGTGATCCAAATCATCGGAGATCCTAGCACCGAACGGACGGCACCTCCGCGTTCAACACACGTACGATCAGCGTAACGTCTCCTTCTTCTTGATCCAGCAAGAGGGAAGGAGAGGTTGAGGAAGATGGCTCCAGCAGCAACACGACGACATGGTGATGGTGGAGCTGCAGTACTCCATCAGGGCTTCGCCAAGCACTATGGAGGAGGAGGAGGTGTTGGAGAGGGAGAAGGAGGCAACCAAAGGCATGGATGAAAAGCCCTCCTTCCCCCACTATATATAGGAGGGCCAGGGGGGGCGCCGGCCCTAGGAGATCCAATCTCCTAGGGGGGGGGGCAAGGGAGGTTTCCCTCCCCCCAAGGCACCTAGGAGGTGCCTTCCACTAGTGGGACTCTTCCCTTTTTGTGAACCCTAGGCGCATGGGCCTCTTGGGGCTGGTTCCCTTGGCCCATGTAGGCCAAGGCGCACCCCCTACAGCCCATGTGTCCCCCCGGGATAGGTGGCCCCACCCGGTGGACCCCGGGGACCCTTCCGGTGGTCCCGGTACAATACCGATGACCCCGAAACTTGTCCCGATGGCTGAAACAGGACTTCACATATATAAATATTTACCTCCGGACCATTCCGGAACTCCTCGTGACGTCCGGGATCTCATCTGGGACTCCGAACAACATTCGGGTTACTGCATATACATATCCCTACAACCCTAGTGTCACCGAACCTTAAGTGTGTAGACCCTACGGGTTCGGGAGATATGTAGACATGACCGAGACGACTCTCCGGTCAATAACCAATAGCGGGATCTGGATACCCATGTTGGCTCCCACATACTCCATGATGATCTCATCGGATGAACCACGATGTCGAGGATTCAAGCAACCCCGTATACAATTCCCTTTGTCAATCGATATGTTACTTGCCCGAGATTCGATCGTCGGTATCCCAATACCTCGTTCAATCTCGTTACCGGCAAGTCACTTTACTCGTACCGTAATGCATGATCCCGTGACCAGACACTTGGTCACTTTGATGCATTACCGAGTGGGCCTAGTGATACCTCTCCGTCATACGGAGTGACAAATCCCAGTCTTGATCCGTGTCAACCCAACAGACACTTTCGGAGATACCCGTAGTATACCTTTATAGTCACCCAGTTACATTGTGACGTTTGGTATACCCAAAGCACTCCTATGGTATCCGGGAGTTACACGATCTCATGGTCTAAGGAAAAGATACTTTGACATTGGAAAAACTCTAGCAAACGAACTATACGATCTTTAAGCTATGTTTAGGATTGGGTCTTGTCCATCACATCATTCTCCTAATGATGTGATCTCGTTATCAATGACATCCAATGTCCATAGTCAGGAAACCATGACTATCTGTTGATCAACGAGCTAGTCAACTAGAGGCTTACTAGGGACATGTTGGTGTCTGTTATTCACACATGCATTACGATTTCCGCATAACACAATTATAGCATGAATAAAGACAATTATCATGAACAAGGAAATATAATAATGCTTTTATTATTGCCTCTAGGGCATATTTCCAACAGTCTCCCACTTGCACTAGAGTCAATAATCTAGTTACATTCTGATGAATCGAACACCCATGGAATTCTGGTGTTGATCATGTTTTGCCCTAGGGAGAGCTTTAGTCAACGGATCTGCTACATTTAGGTCCGTATGTACTTTACAAATATCTATGTCTCCATCTTGAACATTTTCAAGAATGGAGTTGAAACGACGCTTGATGTGCCTTGTCTTCTTGTGAAACCTGGGATCCTTGGCAAGTGCAATAGCTCCAGTGTTATCACAGAAGAGTTTGATTGGCCCCGACGCATTGGGTATGACTCCTAGGTCGGTGATGAACTCCTTCACCCATATTGCTTCATGTGTTGCCTCCGAGGCTGCCATGTACTCCGCTTCACATGTAGATCCCGCCACGACGCTCTGCTTGCAACTGCACCAGCTTACTGCCCCACCATTCAAAATATACACGTATCCGGTTTGTGACTTTGAGTCATCCAAATCTATGTCGAAGCTAGCGTCGACGTAACCCTTTACGATGAGCTCTTCCTCACCTCCATAAACGAGAAACATTTCCTTAGTCCTTTTCAGGTACTTCAGGATATTCTTGACCGCTGTCCAGTGTTCCTTGCCCGGATTACTTTGGTACCTTCCTACCAAACTTATGGCAAGGTTTACATCAGGTCTGGTACACAGCATGGCATACATAATAGAACCTATGGCTGAGGCATAGGGGATGACGCTCATCTCTTATATATCTTCTGCCGTGGTCGGACATTGAGCTGAGCTCAATTTAACACCTTGCAACACAGGCAAGAACCCCTTCTTAGACTGATCCATATTGAACTTCTTCAATGTCTTATCAAGGTATGTGCTTTGTGAAAGACCTATGAGGCGTCTTGATCTATCTCTATAGATCTTGATGCCTAATATATAAGCAGCTTCTCCAAGGTCCTTCATTAAAAAACTCTTATTCAAGTAGGCCTTGATGCTGTCCAAGAGTTCTATATCATTTCCCATCAAAAGTATGGCGTCTACATATAGTATGAGAAATGCTACAGAGCTCCCACTCACTTTCTTGTAAACGCAGGCTTCTCCATAAGTCTGCGTAAACCCAAACGCTTTGATCATCTCATCAAAGCGAATGTTCCAACTCCGAGATGCTTGCACCAGCCCATAAATCGAGCGTTGGAGCTTGCACACCTTGTCAGCATTCTTAGGATCGACAAAACCTTCCGGCTGCATCATATACAATTCTTCCTTAAGGAAACCATTAAGGAATGCCATTTTGACGTCCATTTGCCATATTTCATAATCATAGAATGCGGCAATCGCTAACATGATTCGGACAGACTTCAGCTTCGTTACCGGTGAGAAAGTCTCATCGTAGTCAACCCCTTGAACTTGTCGATAACCCTTAGCGACAAGCCAATCTTTATAGATGGTCACATTACCATCCGCGTCTGTCTTCTTCTTAAAGATCCATTTATTCTCTATGGCTCGCCGCTCTACGGGCAAGTCAGTCAAAGTCCATACTTCGTTTTCATACATGCATCCTATCTTGGATTTCATGGCTTCTAGCCATTTGTCGGAATCCGGGCCCGCCATCGCTTCTTCATAGTTCGAAGGTTCACCGTTGTCTAACAACATGATTTCCAAGACAGGGTTGCCGTACCACTCTGGTGCGGAACGTGTCCTTGTGGACCTTCGAATTTCAGTAGGAGCTTGATCAGAAGTATCTTGATCATCATCAATAACTTCCTCTCTAGTTGGTCCAGGCACCTCAGGAACATTTTCTTGAGTTGTGCCATTTTCCGGTTCAAGAGGTAACACTTCATCAAGTTCTACTTTCCTCCCACTTACTTCTTTCGAGAGAAACTCTTTCTCTAGAAAGAATCCATTCTTAGCAACAAAGATCTTGCCTTCGGATCTGAGGTAGAAGGTATACCCAACAGTTTCTTTAGGGTATCCTATGAAGACGCATTTTTCCGACTTGGGTTCGAGCTTTTCAGGTTGAAGTTTCTTGACATAAGCATCGCATCCCCAAACTTTTAGAAATGACAGCTTAGGTTTCTTCCCAAACCATAATTCAAACGGTGTCGTCTCAACGGATTTCGACGGAGCCCTATTTAAAGTGAATGCAGCAGTCTCTAAAGCATAGCCCCAAAAAGATAGCGGTAAATCGGTAAGAGACATCATAGATCGCACCATATCTAATAGAGTGCGATTACGACGTTTGGACACACCATTACGCTAAGGTGTTCCAGGCGGCGTGAGTTGTGAAACTATTCCACATTTTCTTAAGTGTGTGCCAAATTCGTGACTCAAGTATTCTCCTCCACGATCTGATCGTAGAAACTTGATTTTCCTGTCACGTTGATTCTCAACTTCACTCTGAAATTCCTTGAACTTTTCAAAGGTTTCAGACTTGTGTTTCATTAAGTAGACATACCCATATCTACTCAAGTCATCAGTGAGGGTAAGAACATAACGATAGCCACCGCGAGCCTCAACACTCATTGGACCGCACACATCAGTATGTATGATTTCCAATAAGTTGGTTGCTCGCTCCATTGTTCCTGAGAACGGAGTCTTGGTCATTTTACCCATGAGGCATGGTTCGCACGTGTCAAATGATTCATAATCAAGAGACTCTAAAAGTCCATCTGCATGGAGCTTCTTCATGCGTTTGACACCTATGTGACCAAGGCGGCAGTGCCACAAGTATGTGGGACTATCATTATCAACCTTACATCTTTTGGTACTCACACTATGAATATGTGTAGCAATACGCTCGAGATTCATTAAGAATAAACCATTCACCATAGGAGCATGACCATAAAACATATCTCTCATATAAATGGAACAACCATTATTCTCGGATTTAAATGAGTAGCCATCTCGAATTAAACGAGATCCCGATACAATGTTCATGCTCAAAGCTGGCACTAAATAACAGTTATTGAGGTTTAAAACTAATCCCGTAGGTAAATGTAGAGGCAGCGTGCCGACGGAGATCACATCGACCTTGGAACCATTCCCGACGCGCATCGTCACCTCGTCCTTTGCCAGTCTCCGCTTATTCCGCAGCTCCTGCTTTGAGTTACAAATGTGAGCAACTGCACCGGTATCAAATACCCAAGAGCTACTACGAGTACTGGTAAGGTACACATCGATTACATGTATATCACATATACCTTTTGTTTTGCCGGCCTTCTTGTCCGCTAAGTATTTGGGGCAGTTCTGCTTCCAGTGACCACTTCCCTTGCAATAAAAGCACTTAGTCTCGGGCTTGGGTCCATACTTTGGCTTCTTCCCGGCAGCTTTCTTGCCAGGTGCGGCAACTTCCTTGCCGTCCTTCTTGGAGTTCTTTTTACCCTTGCCCTTCTTGAACTTAGGGGTTTTATTTACCATCAACACTTGATGTTCCTTCTTGACTTCTACCTCTGCTGATTTCAGCATTGCAAATACCTCAGGAATGGTCTTTTGCATCCCCTGCATATTGAAGTTCATCACAAAGCTCTTGTAGCTTGGTGGAAGCGACTGGAGGATTCTGTCAATGACCGCGTCATCCGGGAGATTAACTCCCAGCTGAGTCAAGCGGTTATGTAACCCAAACATAGTGAGTATGTGCTCACTGACAGAACTATTTTCCTCCATCTTACAGCTGAAGAACTTGTCGGAGACCTCATATCACTCGATTTGGGCATGAGCTTGAAAAACCATTTTCAGCTCTTCGAACATCTCATATGCTCCATGTCTCTCAAAACGCTTTTGGAGCCCCGGTTCTAAGCTGTAAAGCATGCCACACTGAACGAGGGAGTAGTCATCAGCACGTGTCTGCCATGCGTTCATAACGTCTTGGTTCTATGGGACGGGTGGATCACCTAGCGGTGCTTGTAGGAAATAATCTTTCTTGGCAGCTATGAGGATGATCCTCAGGTTCCGAACCCAGTCTGTATAGTTGCTGCCATCGTCTTTCAGCTTGGTTTTCTCTAGGAACGCGTTGAAGTTGAGGACTACGTTGGCCATTTGATCTACAAGACATATTGTAAAGATTTTAGACTAAGTTCATGATAATTAAGTTCATCTAATCAAATTAATCAATGAACTCCCACTTAGATAGACATCCCTCTTCTAGTCATCTAAGTATAACATGATCCGAGTTAGCTAGGCCGTGTCCGATCATCACGTGAGACGGACTAGTAAACATCGGTGAACATCTTCATGTTGATCGTATCTTCTATACGACTCATGCTCGACCTTTCGGTCTTCTGTGTTCCGAGGCCATGTCTATACACATGCTAGGCTCGTCAAGTCAACGTAAGTGTTTGCATGTGTAAATCTGTCTTACACCCGTTGTATGTGAACGTTAGAATCTATCACACCCGATCATCATGTGGTGCTTCGAAACAACGAACTGTCGCAACGGTGCACAGTTAGGGGGAACACTTTCTTGAAATTATTATCAGGCATCATCTTATTTACTACCGTCGTTCTAAGTAAACAAGATGCTAAACATGATAAACATCACATGCAATCAAATAATAATAGTGACATGATATGGCCAATATCACATAGCTCCTTTGATCTCCATCTTGGGGCTCCATGATCATCTTGTCACCGGCATGACACCATGATCTCCATCATCATGATCTCCATCATTGTGTGTCCATGAAGTTGCTCGCCAACTATTACTTCTACTACTACGGCTAACGCGTTTAGCAATAAAGTAAAGTAATTTACATGGCGTTTCTCCATGACACGCAGGTCATACAAAATAAAGACAACTCCTATGGCTCCTGCCGGTTGTCATACTCATCGACATGCAAGTCGTGATTCCTATTACAATAGCATGAAAAACTCATACATCACATATATATCATTCATCATTCATCACAACTTTGGCCATATCATATCACAAAGCACTTGCTGCAAAAACAAGTTAGACGTCCTCTAATTGTTGTTGCAAGTTTTACGTGGCTGAAGTAGGGTTCTAGCAAGAACGTTTTCTTACCTACGTGAAAGCCAGAACATGATTTGTCAACTTCTATTTACCCTTCATAAGGACCCTTTTCATCGAATCCGCTCCAACTAAAGTAGGAGAGACAGACACCCACCAGCCACCTTATGCAACTTGTGCATGTTAGTCGGTGGAAACGGTCTCACGTAAGCGTACGTGTAAGGTTGGTCCGGGCCGCTTCATCCCACAATACCGTTGAAGCAAGATAAGACTAGTAGCGGCAAGAAAGTTGACAACATCTACGCCCACAACAAATTGTGTTCTACTCGCGCAAGAAGAACTACGCATAGACCTAGCTCATCATGCCACTGTTGGGGAACGTTGCAGAAAACAAAAATTTTCCTACGGTTTCACCAAGATCCATCTATGACTTCATCTAGCAACGAGTGATCAGATGCATCTACATACCTTTGTAGATCGCGAGCGGAAGCGTTCAAAGAACGGGGATGAGGTAGTCGAACACGACGTTATCCAAATCATCGGAGATCCTAGCACCGAACGGACGGCACCTCCTCGTTCAACACACGTACGGTCAGCGTAACGTCTCCTTCTTCTTGATCCAGCAAGAGGGAAGGAGAGGTTGAGGAAGATGGCTCCAGCAACAACACGACGGCGTGGTCATGGTGGAGCTGCAATACTCCGTCAGGGCTTCGCCAAGCACTATGGAGGAGGAGGAGGTGTTGGAGAGGGAGAAGGAGGCAACCAAAGGCATGGATGAAAAGCCCTCCTTCCCCCACTATATATAGGAGGGCCAAGGGGGGGGGGGGCGCCGGCCCTAGGAGATCCAATCTCCTAGGGGGGGGGGGGGCGGCGGCCAAGGGAGGTTTCCCTCCCCCCCAAGGCACCTAGGAGGTGCCTTCCACTAGTGGGACTCTTCCCTTTTTGTGAACCCTAGGCGCATGGGCCTCTTGGGGCTAGTGCCCTTGGCCCATGTAGGCCAAGGCGCACCCCCTACAGCCCATGTGGCCCCCCGGGATAGGTGGCCCCACCCGGTGGACCCCCGGGACCCTTCCGGTGGTCCCGGTACAATACCGATGACCCCGAAACTTGTCCCGATGGCCGAAACAGGACTTCCCATATATAAATCTTTACCTCAGAACCATTCCGGAACTCCTCGTGACGTCCGGGATCTCATCCGGGACTCCAAACAACATTCGGGTTACTGCATATACATATCCCTACAACCCTAGCGTCACCGAACCTTAAGTGTGTAGACCCTACGGGTTCGGGAGATATGTAGACATGACCGAGATGACTCTCCGGTCAATAACCAACAGCGGGATCTGGATACCCATGTTGGCTCCCACATACTCCACGATGATCTCATCGGATGAACCACGATGTCGAGGATTCAAGCAACCCCGTATACAATTCCCTTTGTCAATCGATATGTTACTTGCCCGAGATTCGATCGTCGGTATCCCAATACCTCGTTCAATCTCGTTACCGGCAAGTCACTTTACTCATACCGTAATGCATGATCCCATGACCAGACACTTGGTCACTTTGAGCTCATTATGATGATGCATTACCGAGTGGGCCAAGTGATACCTCTCCGTCATACGGAGTGACAAATCCCAGTCTTGATCCGTGTCAACCCAACAGACACTTTCGGAGATACCCGTAGTATACCTTTATAGTCACCCAGTTACGTTGTGACGTTTGGTATACCCAAAGCACTCCTACGGTATCCTGGAGTTACACGATCTCATGGTCTAAGGAAAAGATACTTTGGCATTGGAAAAACTCTAGCAAACGAACTATACGATCTTTAAGCTATGTTTAGGATTGGGTCTTGTCCATCACATCATTCCCCTAATGATGTGATCACGTTATCAATGACATCCAATGTCCATAGTCAGGAAACCATGACTATCTATTGATCAACGAGCTAGTCAACTAGAGGCTTACTAGGGACATGTTGGTGTCTGTTATTCACACATGCATTATGATTTCCGGATAACACAATTATAGCATGAATAAAGAAAAATTTGCATGAACAAGGAAATATAATAATGCTTTTATTATTGCCTCTAGGGCATATTTCCAACACATTATGCAATAATGAGCTGGGACTTTGTAAATATTATCTTGTAAAATTTTGAACAGCAACATGTAGCCCCCAAGGGCCGGCTCAGTAAGATAATATTGAGCCGAGATTTTGATATATTCTTCAATGAAAATAACATCATATGATGTAACCCCCATCATGGGGCTTGAATTCACGTCCACAAGGTTAAGAGCCTTGTGCTTTACCAACTGAGCAGTGGACCCTTCAATGTAATGGATAAAAAGCTTTGTACCTTAAATTGTTGATAGAGGCAATTGGTAGCCCCCAAGGTCAGGTCATTATAATGTGATGAGTCGGGTCTTCAATAAGGTGAGCAAAAAAATAACTTTGCATTAGCCCCCAAGTGTCATGGTGCATGCTTGGAGCGACATGAGACTTGCATATTTGATATAATCTTTAGTTGAATAATGTAGCCCCCAAGTGCCGGGTCATGAGCCTGCAGTGACTCGGGACTATTCCTTCAATTGTAAAATAAACCATATCCATTGACAATATAATAGCCATTGTGCTAAAGCGACTTTGAAAATCTCAATAATACCTGTTATTAATAACCATAATAAAATCCAGCCATGTTGGCTATTCAAGATAACATAATCTGGTATGAAAACCTTATTCATTCAACATCATAATGGAAATTCAGCCAAGTTTGGCTATTTGAATAATATAACCCAATGATTTATGAGCGCATGATTCCAATGGCGCAATCCAAATATATACTGGCGACTTATAGTCGAAAGCCAGGCCGTTTTAATAAACACCGGATAATTTATGGTCATACTTTATTCAACCTGTCTCTGCATACAACAAGTTTAAAGTGTCCTGGCGGTTTACCGCCGGACGGGTCATAATGCCTGACATATAACCTGGGTTTATAACCGAGGCTGCACTTAAGAATAATCAAATATGAAATACATCATACCTGTGAAATTGAATCACATTGTTGGTTTTACCAACTTTTGTAGTAAGAGTGATAACCCCAATCTTGAGTAATGATAACTC
Organism: Triticum urartu; assembly: GCF_056163025.1. Taxonomy (NCBI): domain Eukaryota; kingdom Viridiplantae; phylum Streptophyta; class Magnoliopsida; order Poales; family Poaceae; genus Triticum; species Triticum urartu. The sequence continues at coordinate 301,117,901 of NC_141876.1, forward strand.
TGTCATATTGTGCCGGTTTATGGTAAAACCGTACCGGGTTGTGATAAACACCGGTTTAACCATATATAATACTGGCGACTCGTAGTCAAACCAGATCGGGCTGATAGTCTCCAGATTATTATTTGATCATGTACTGACAACTTGTAGTTGAAAGCCGAGCCGGGTTGATAAACACCGGTTTACTCCATAATAGGATGGTAACAGAAAATCAAACCAGGCAGATAGTCTCCGGATTAAGATTTGACCGTGTTCCGTCAATTTGTAATTGACAGTTTGGGCCGGTTTAAAACTTTGTCGGTTTGAAAACGCAACAAAAATAAAAGAAACAATTATCAAGGAAAATATTAAAGCAAAGGCAATGATAAAACCATTTGCAAAAGAGGCTTATTTGAGCTGATCAGATGGCGTTACCATGGTCGGACACGACCAAGCTCCCGATAGGTGTAGCTATGGTTCAAGTCAGCCAGGTCCCCAAATGAAACCGTGGCATTTATGCCGATCAAGTGGCATGGCAATGGTTCGGGTTCGACCAAGCCCCCAAGTGATTCTGTGGCCTTAGGCCGATCAAGAGGCATGACTGGTTCAGACGTGACCAAGTCCCCAAGTGATCTTGTGGCTCTCGCCTATCAAGAGGTATTGCATTGGTTCGGACATGACCAAGCCCCCAAGTGATATAACATGATGCTTTTGAAAAGCTAACTCAAGGGGTAAACTGGAGTCCGCTTTAGAACAACTCCGTGTAACCACACAAGATGTAAAAGAATAGAGACCCCGCTTTATGAAGCAGAAGCCCCCATGTGATCAATAATATGTCAGGCCAGTAAGGCGGGATACCCATGCTTGAACCGCGCATCATGGCAGCAGGTCCTCTTTGGCAATTTTTAACTTTTTGCAAGAGATAAATTCTTCTTGAACCGGATATTAAGAGCTTCAAAGCTCTGTGGGAGACATCTTTCCCTTGAACCGGATTTTTAACCGGAATCTTCATTTTCAGCCGGAAAATTTTCTGACGGCCTTTAAACTCGAACTTGCAAGAAGTTAATTCCTTTTTGAACCGGACATTGTTAAACCGGATTTGAGCGCTTCAGAGCTTTGTGGGAGAACAGATTTCCCTTGAACCGGACTGTAAACCGGATATTTGAGAGCTGCAGTGAGACTGACTTCCCTTGAGCCGGATTTTAAACCGGAATCCTTTCTGATGACCCGGATTTTGTTCATTGAGCCGGGATTTTGTAACTTTCATATACATTCTAAACCGGAAATTTTCTGATGGCCTTTAAATTTTCATCAATATAACAGTAGCCTCCAGGACTGAGTTATCTTTCCCTCCATCGTCCTGGAGTTCTTAAATTTGCTGAAACTGGCAAGATCGCTGAGTCATGTCATCGTAGCCCCCGAGTCTCAAAGGTGACTCGAGGAGTTGGATTGAGACTCTCCATATTTGACCGTGATATAAACCGGCATAACTTGTATATCATTGGTGTTGATAGCATGATGTGAATCCATAGAAGGTTGAGGTGACTGCGGCGGGTTGTAAATGATCCCACTCGGCCAATGGTTCCTTCCAACTGGCGATTTGAAGTTAACCAAACTGTAGTGGCGGCGACTTGTGCGCCTACCCATTGAACCATCCAGTGTAGACGGTGGCTGATAATATATGATAATTTACCTCCAACTTGTTGGAAGAAAACCGGGCTTCCCAAGTAGTGACTTGCTCATAGTCAATAAACAGTTCATCCAGACAAGTGCGGCCCGGTATGTTGATGTAGACCAGGACGCGAGAGACAGACGACAAAGACGACCGCAGCATCAGAGGCGGCTCAGACAGATAAGCCTGCCATGGCATTGTACGCCAGTGCGGACGGGAGAATCGGCCGCAGCGTTTGTAAACTGGCGCGCATGCGTAAACCGGCCGCGAGAGCGGACGGGCGAGTCAATCACAGGCGCAATCCCGGCTAATCGATGTAGACCAGGCTGTACGGGCGGCAGGTTGTACGCGTCCATTCACTATGTAATGTGGCACGGACGACCACCGGGCAGGACGTTGCCAGCGCGTACTCCGTACCCATGGTATAAACCATGTTTTATAATGAATAATTGTCCTGCATATCATAATATCCGGTCCAAAGTAATTGTTCCCTTCATAAAAACAACATATACCAAGAAACTAGATATAGATGGATATCACCTAATGTTTTTTGTTCGGACAACGGATGATCTGTTCGTCGCGACAGAGGCGGTTTACGTGTCTGGTGACTCAATATTGTCCCGGCGGTTCAAGCAGAAACCCTCCGGGTTATTCTCCAGGTCTTTAAACGCCCGGCACGGGCGTTGTAGATGTATACGTTGCCTCCGACGCCGGTGCACGAGGACCGGATCATACCTTGGCCATGAGTCCGTTGACCTGTGTATAACATAGCATACCATGGAAAAAGCTTTGGATGATACTTAATTATACCAGTAAAAGTTTAGAAAAATAGCACCTGATTTGTTCGTACGGCAGATGATCCATATGTAATATCCATCAATAAATTTGGGAGTGAAGCACGGCGGGAGGTGGAGCAGCCGGTTCGGGGCGAGGTCGTCGGTGGCAGCAAGGTGCATTGGCGGCTCGGAGGAGGCGAAGTGCACTGGCAGCTCGGCACAGGCAGAAGTGGCTTGACGCGGCCGCGGGGGCAGCGGAATCAGCCAGGCGCGGCTGTGGTCGCTGGCGGTTTGTGGAGACATCGAGCATGAAGCGGAACAAGGTGGTCGATCGTTGTAGAAGCGGCAACTCAGGGGCGCCGGTTTGTGGGAGAGGCAGAGGCATGGCGGGGGGCAGCTGGCGCAGGCGGAGCCTCATGTGACAACATGTCAGGATGATTATCTGCGAGCCTGAATGCACCATCGCAACCTCCTCCAAGCAGCAGACTTATTCCTTATTTGGGATCTTTTTCTTCAGATTGTAGAGAGAAACTTGCCCAAACAGCACCACAGATCATATAACAATTGAGGAAAGAAAAGTAGCTCTGTAGTCTCCTCGTGATGACAAGGAGTACTAATGGAAAGTGATCTTTGATAATTGGGTTTGCTTCGGTTTTCCATGCAGACTGAGATGGCCAAAGAGGCAGCTCATGGCCGAGATCGCACACCGGCAACATAGTTCAGAGCGTACTACGGTGGTTTAAGGCAGCAAGGTGCCGCGGCGGTTTAGGCGAAGATAGCAGAAGAGGCTCGAGGCGCTCGGCGGTTTAGCGGAGATGGGGTGATCCGGCGACTTGGCGCAGTGGAAACAGTGCTGCCGGAACAGCGGCCGGTGGGTTGGATCTTTAGAAACACAGCAGTGGCGAGGCGGCTGGTGGTTTGTCACTTGCGGCGCACCTGCAGCCATATGAGCAGAGGCGGGCTGACGCAAAGTAACGCTTGAGGTGCAGGTAGAGGATGGCGTTTTGAGCAAGTCCGAGGTGTACCGCTGCCAGTTGCTTTGAAGCGAAGTCCTAGGCGGAGACCAAATTGATGGCCTGATCCACTTTCAGTCGTGGCCTTCCCGTGAGCATGACTCGGCAGAAGCTCTAAATAATATAATAATTGATGTAGTGTATAGGACTAGTACCCTAATCCTTAGTAAAAACCAAGGGGCTTGAACCGGTAAACCGGCAGCAGAAACTTTTGCGGGACTCAGCGGATCAGACAGTAGAAGATTTTTTTGGTCTCGAACCGGATTCGGCGGATCAATCAATTTCACAACTTGCAGGACTCTGCGTGCAAACAAAATCAATGTTCCATTGGTCTCAACAGATCGCCTCATGTCAGCGGCGCAAGCTGATGTGAAATTTCCACGCCGGTTTTCAACCGGAAAATTGCGAACCTTCTCGAACCGTAGAGAAGATCCCTTCAAGAACTCAACACCATCGTGCACTAGCCCCAGGGTGGGCGCCAACTATCGTGGAATTGTCACGGCAGATGTCCTTATTGTCAGGACTTAGTCGCGAGGCCAGCGCATCTATGTGGTAGCTTGAGAGGGGTTGAGTGGGACGAGAGACGCGATGTTTTACCCAGGTTCGGCCCCTCACGGTGGAGGTAAAAGCCTACATCCTGCATCATTGATATTTGGTGCTGGCCTACATCCCGCGTCAAGCCTACATAGATGCGCTGGCCTCGCGACTAAGTCCTGACAATAAGGACATCTGCCGTGACAATTCCACGATAGTTGGCGCCCACCGTGGGGCTAGCGCACGATGGTGTTGAGTTCTTGAAGGGATCTTCTCTACGGTTCGAGAAGGTTCGCAATTTTCTGGTTGAAAACCGGCGTGGAAATTTCACATCAGCTTACGCTGCTAACATGAGGCGATCTGTTGAGACCAATGGAAGGTTGATTTTGTTTGCACGCAGAGTCCTGCAAGTTGTCAAATTGATTGATCCGCCGAATCCGGTTCAAGACTGACAAAATCTTCTACTGTCTGATCCGCTGAGTCCCGCAAAAGTTTCTGCTGCCGGTTTACCAGTTCAAGCCCCGTGGTTTTTACTAAGGATTGGGGTACTGGTCCTATACACTACATCAATTATTATATTATTTAGAGCTTCTACCGAGTCATGCTCACGGGAAGGCCACGACTGGAAGTGGATCAGGCCATCAATTTGGTCTCCGCCTAGGACTTCGCTTCAGAGCAACTGGCAGCGGTTCACCTCGGACTTGCTCAAACCGCCATCCTCTACCTGCACCTCAAGCGTTACTTTGCGTCAGCCCGCCTCTGCTCATATGGCTGCAGGTGCGCCGCAAGTGACAAACCGCCAGCCGCCTCGCCACTGCTGCGTTTCTAAAGATCCAAACCACCGGCCGCTGTTCTGGCAGCACTGTTTCCGCTGCGCCAAGTCGCCGGATCACCGCATCTCCGCTAAACCGCCGAGCGCCTCGAGCCTCTTCTGCTATCTTCGCCTAAACCGCCGCGGCACCTTGCTGCCTTAAACCACCGTAGTACGCTCTGAACTATGTTGCCGGTGTGCCATTTCGGCCACGAGCAGCCTCTTTGGCCATCTCAGTCTGCATGGAAAACCGAAGAAAACCCAATTATCGAAGATCACTTTCCATTAGTACTCCTTGTCATCATGAGGAGACTACAGAGCTACTTTTCTTTCCTCAATTGTTATATGATCTGTGGTGCGGTTTGGGCAAGTTTCTCTCTACAATCTGAAGAAAAAGA